>NW_022196898.1:26818133-26824856 GCF_008632895.1 Mastomys coucha
ATATATATATATATATATATATATATATACAGAGAGAGAGAGAGAGAGAGAGGGAGAGAGAAATTTCATCGAAATTAGAATTTAAAAAATATCTAAATTTTGAAGCATTTGTCTCTGATAGATGCTATATATCATGTCAGACTTTAAGAAAACCTGAACCCAAAATTATACTTTAGTATATTTCCACTCTCTCTTTTCTTTCTCTTCTTTCTTTTGATTTTTGTAGTGCTGTGTACCAAATTCAGGTCTTTGTTTTTGCTAGGGAAATGTTCTATTACAAAGCTATGGCCATGGTCTAATCTTATACCAAACTTATTCATTATATACTGTAATAGTTATTTAAAAATTAAAGGTTATCAAATGTAGCATATTATCTATTTATTTTTTTTAAAATCTTATCTCTCTTGATGCAACTACAAAAAGAATAATTATCATATTAACTATGTAATCTGTTCATTTCACAGTTTAAAATTTCATGCTTCCATTTTCAAGTCTTGGAAATATATGATCATTGTCAGCTTGTTTTCCTTAACAACACAAAGAAAAAACCCAATGGTGGAGTTGTCCTTTCAGTTTCCATCTTTATAGCACTGTTCCAGGATAGAATTCTACAAAATCTGACTTCTTCTTGGAAAGGTACCAGCAAGGATTACTCAGAGACCCACTCAACAACTCAAGTCATACTCAAAGTGCAATCCAACAGCTTCCAAACAGATACTTATATCTTAACAAAATTAGAGAATAGGTTTTGAATTCATAAGTTATCTTCCAAGATCTGTTGTACTTTTAATAGTCTTCATTGTTTCGGGTGGTCAATAGAAATTCATTGATCAACAACTTAAAAGACTCCATATTGACACTGAGCTTATTATCTAATAGTCTACAGTTTCTAGAAGAGTGAGTTTTATCTCCATTTTAGGGTAACTACATTTAAAAATTCTTTATATGTATGCTTTTCAGAAAGCTTCTATAATACTATTTCATATTGCTTTTTTAAAGATATGGCCACTGGTGCTCTGATGGCACCAATGTTAATGGAACAACAAACTGATTCCCTAATTGTATTAAGTCCTATTAACAAGGACTTGTAGCATTATCGGGCCAAGAACCTATATTTAGATAGATTACTGCCAATCTGTGAGAACCTACTACTATTATTTTTCTAATGAACATAGTACTGAAATGCTCCCTAATTTCTTAACATTATACCTATAGTTTAGTACATCTTTTAACCTCCATTAACAAAGATAATTTTTATAATAGGTGATGATTATTATGGAGATCCATACCTAGTCATTCTGAAGATAATAACAGAATGGTTATTTCAAAATGGAACATCTACTTCATAGTCCCAAATGCTAAGTTCCAGAAAGCATTGAGGAAGAGAGGCAGAAACTTCGTAACATCTACAGGCAGTTGATACTTAAAATGATAACATATTTTCCAGGCATGACAGTACCTTTGCACACATGAACTCACAGTAGTTATGACTGCAAGTAAAAGATAGGCAAAATATTGTGGCATCCAAAATACTGGAACTTACACGGTAAAATCTCATGATAGTCCATCCCTAGCTGAGGTACTATTGGCAATCTATGGCTAATGAACAAGGGAAAAAAAAGAAGCTTTCTTTTTCAGAGATGTTCCCCCTGAGAACATGTTCCAGTAGATATTCCCAAATCCATTTACATACAGGAAACAGTAATTGTACTCAGTGGACTTATAAAATGGAGAAAAGTAGTAATTGGTAGCAGATAGGGGAGAAATGGGAGGGGTCATTCATGTAGATTCGAACAAAATGCATTTTGTGTATGTGTGAAATTCTCAAACATTGATAAAGAAATGAAAATCAACGACAAATACTCTCATCAAAATACTCCTGTATTGTGGAGTTGAAAATTCTGTCCTATGTTAAATGCTTCCAATTACTATCATAAGTAATATAAGTAGTTAGGATATTAAAATGGAGCAGCCCATGCCATATGTACTGCTTTGTCTTCTGCTCAAGTAATTGTGGTCATGTAGCTCCGACCTTTGTTTGGGCAAGATATTTATCTTTCTTTGCTCTAATCTGACCTAATTACTTTGTTTCCTACACCACCATCACTCATGAAGAACCTAATTGCTTTCTCTGAGATGCCAGCCCTACTTGAAATCGCCAATATGCTCTGTCACTGAGGGAGGGGCAGAGCATCTGTTATGGCAGCACTGCCTCTGCCTCTTGCAAGCTCAACTGCAGCTGTTTCGGAAAGATTTCCCTTTTCATGTTCAGAGCTGCAGAGAGGGTGATGTCTATTTTTTGCTATGAAATAATCTACTGCAGGAAGATAACATTTCTAAATAACTTTTAATTAAACAAGCTTTGCAGCATACTATGATCTGTCCTGAACTCATGCAGAGATTTTATTTCAGCCTTCCATGAAGTGTCCATATCTTTCATTGGTAATTTTCCAATTAATTATAGATTTATTTATGCCACACTATGCCACTGCTAGGCCAAGCTGTCACTGGATATGCATAAGTTACTGCAATCTTTTCTTTAGCACTTTCATATAAATGACTTTATAGATCATTTTTACTGAAAATGATATTTTTCATACAATGCATTTTGATCATGGTATTCCCTATGTCATATGCTCCCAGATCTTTTCCATCTTTCCATACAACTAACTCCATACTGATCTCTATTTCATTAGAAATTACACACACACACACATACACACACACACACACACACAAATACACACACGCACACACACACAGAGTCACATGCACATGAACACTACAAAAACACATTTGCAAACATAATTTACAAAACAAAAGGGCACTAAGGTTTAAAAAAAAGCCCAAATAAAGCAATATGAAGTAAACAAACAAATAAACAAACAAACAAAACCTTCAAAAATATTACTGACTTGGTTTTGTTGTCAGTCTATGACTAGGCATGGACCCTGCCCTTTACTCACTGAGACTCCCTTGAAGAAAACAAAATTTTCCTTTCTGAGTGGTTATCAATTAGACATGATTTATTGGTTAGGGATGTGAGCTCTTGTCTACTTATACCTCAGTACCAACACCTCATCCTGGCTTGGTACTGTGCAGGCTCTGTGCATGCTCCCACAGTCTTTTTGAGATTATACATGTGTCCCTCCTATGTGTGTTTAAGATGTGCTTTTTTTCAGTAACACACATTTCCTCTGCCTCCTAGCATCTATCTGCTCTGTCTTTCTCAGCTCCAGGAACCCTGAGAAGAGGAGTCTGATGAAGACATCTTATGCAGGACTGAAGGTTACGAAGTCTTTCAGTGTTGGCATATTTCTAGTTCTGGGTCTCTATATTAGTTTCCATCCACTGTAGAAGGAAGCTTCTTTGATGATTACTGAACTAGACCCAGATCTATAGGTATACCTGAATGTTATTAGGAGACATTATATTGTATATACTTTATCAGAACAACAGTACTTGGTTTACCCATATTCCAATGGCTTGTCTCGTCTTAGGTTCTTGACAACCTAAGCAGTTTCAGGAATGAGTCCCCATGATCCTCAAGATTTTTGTTATGCTTGTTGTATGTCCCGTATTCTGTCTGAAATTTTATAATGTTTATATTTTCTCTATCTTTTCATTAATTTTGCTTAATAATTATTAATCTTCCTGATTTTCTTAAAGAAACAAGTCTTTATTTCATTATCTGTATTATTATTTTTATTTCTGTTTTATTTATTGATTTCTGCTCTCTAAGAAGGGCCTTCATTATGTCCTATACATTTGAGTATGTTGTGTTTTATTATCTTTAAATTCTAAAAAGTTTTTAATTTCCTTGGTAATTTCTGTCAAGAATCTTTTTCTCATTCAGTACTATGTTGTTAGTTTCCATAATTTTGTATACTTTCTCATGGTTTTTTGTTTGTTTTTTATTTTTTATGATTATTATTTATTTACATTCTAGCCATTATCCCCCCTCTCATAGTTCTTCATCCCAGTTCTCCTCCTCTGACTCTGAAAGCATGCTCCACCCTCTCACTCATCAGACCTCCCTCCCTCCCTGGGATCTCACTTCTTTTGAGCCCCAGGCACATTTTCTCCCACTGAGGACAGACCAGGAAGTTCTATGCTATGTATGTGTCCCGGGCTGTAGACCAGCCCCTGTATGCTGCCTGGTAGGTGTCTGGGAGCTCCCAGGGTCCAGGTTAGTTGAGACTGCTGGTCTTCCTATGGGGTAGCACCCCTCTTTAGCTTCTCCTATCCTTCCTCTAGTTAAATCATAGGGCTACCTGACTGCAGTCCAATGACTAATGGCTGGGTATAAATATTTATATCTGTTAAAGTCAGCTGCCGCTTAGGCCTCTTAGAGGAGAGCTATGCTAGGTTCTTGTCTGTAATTACAACACAGCATCAATAATAATGTCAGGCCTTGGTACCTCCCTATGAGATGGAATCCATGTTGGGCTGGTCACTGGACCACCTTTCCTCCAGTATCTTCTCCATTTTTGTCCCTGCAGTTCTTTTAGAGCAGAACAATTTTGGATCAGAGTTGGTAACCCTATCACCCCACTTGAGGCCCTGTCTATTAACTGGAGGCAACTCTTAAGCTCCCATTCCCCACTGTTGGACATTTCATCTAAGGACTTCCCTACAGTTCTGAGAGGCTCTCTCCTCCCCGGTCTCTGGTTCTTCCTAGAGCCCCGATTTACACCATCCAAGGTTGCATTTTCCATTCATTGTGCTAGCCCTCAGGAATTCTTTTCTGCTTCCCACCCATACCTTATCCTATTGCCCCCAACCCCCATTCCACCCAAGTCCTTCCATCCCTCTACCTCCCATGATTACTTTCTTCCCCCTTCTAAGTGTGATTTAATCATCCTTACTTGGGCTTTTCTGCTTGTTAAACTTAAGTTCTGTTGGATGTACCCTAGATATTCTGTATTTTTTTTTGGCTAATAACCATTTATAAGTGAGTATATTCCATGTATGTCCTTTTGGGTCTTGGTCACCTCACTCAGTATGATATTCTCTAGTTTGATACATTTGCCTGTAAAACTCATGATGTCCTTATTCTTACTAGCTGGAAAATATTCCATTGTGTAGATGAACCCACATTTTCTGTATCCATTCTTTTTTTTTTTTTTTTGAGGGACATGTAGATTGTTTCCAGCTTTTAGCTATTACAAATAAGGCTGCTATGAATGTATTTGAGCATGTGTCCCTGTGGTATGGTGTAGCATCTTTTGGATATATGCCCAAGAATGGTATAGCTGGGTTTTCAGTTAGACCTATTTCCAGTTATCTGAGGAATCTCCAGATTGATTTCTAGGGTGGTTGTACCAGTTTGCAATCCCACCAACAATGGAGGATTGTTCCTTTTTCTCCACAACCTCTCCAGTATGTGCTGTTACCTATGATTTTGATCTTAGCCACTCTGATTGGTGTAAGGTAGAATTTCAGGGTCATTTTTATTTGCATTTCCCTAATTACTAAGTACTTTGAACATTTCTTTAAGCTCTGCTTGACCATTCAAGATTTCTCTGTTGAAAATTCTCTATTTAGCTCTGCACCCTACTTTTTAATTGAGTTATTTGGTTTTCTTTGGAGATTAGCTTTTTCTGTTTTTTATATATTTTGGATATTAGCCCTCTATTGGTTGTGAGGTTAGTGAAGATTTTTCCCAATCTGTAGGTTGCCAATTTGTCCTATTGACAGTGTCTTTTGCCTTAAAGAAGTGTTTCAGTTTCATGAGGTCCCATTTATCAATTGTTGATCTTAAAGCTTGAACCATGAGATTTATGTTCAGGCAATTTCTCCCTGTGCTAAAGAGTTTGAAGCTCTTTCCTACTTTTTCTTCTATTCAATTCAGTATATCTAGGTTTATGTTGTTGTCCTTGAACCACTTGGATGTGGGCTTTGTGCAAGGTGATAAATATGGATCTATTTTCTACACACAGAATCCCAGTTAGACCAGCAAATTTATTGAAGATATTTCCTTTTTTCTATGTATACTTTTGGCTTCTTTGTCAAACATAGAGGGTCTATGAGTGTGTTGAGTTTATTTCTAGGTCTTCAATAGTAGAGCCACCTGACTGTACCAATCCCATGTGGTTTTTATCACTATTGCTCTGTAGTACAGCTTGAGGTCAGGGATGATGATTTCCCCAGAAGATTTTTTTTTCACTATCCACAGTTTTTTGCTTTTCCATTTGAAATTGAGAATTGCTCTTTCCATGTCTGTGAAGAATTGTGTTGGAGTTTTGATGTGAATTCATTGAATCTGCAGATTGCTTTTCATAGAATAACCATTTTCACTATGTTAAATCTTTCCATCTTCTGAGGTCTTCAAATTTTCTTGAGAGATTTGATGTTCTTATCATACAGAATTTTCATGTTTGGTTAGATTTACACCAAGATATTTTATATTACTTGTGACTATTGTGAAGGATGTTGTTTCCCTACTTTATTTCTCAGCCCATTCATCATTTGCATAAAGGCAGGCTACAAATTTGTTTGAGATAATTTTATATCCAGCCATTTTGCTGATGTTGTTAATTAGCTATAGGTGTTCTCTGGTAGAAATTTTGGGGTCACTTATGTCATATCATCTAAGATAGTGATACCTTAACTTCTTCTTTGCCAAATTTTATATCCAGCTTCAATATATGATGAACATAGGTTCCTATTTCAATTGTCTTTTATTTGTTGAAACTTTCTTTTTTTTTTTTTTTTTTTTTT
>NW_022196898.1:26825223-26838423 GCF_008632895.1 Mastomys coucha
GCCTGTCACCCCGCCCTCTCCTACTTTCTGGCCCTGGCATTCCCCTACACTGGGGCACAGAACCTTCTACACAATGGAGTACTACTCAGCTATTAAAAACAATAAATTTATGAAACTTTCTTTGTGTCCGGATATCTGGTCAGTTTTGGAGGAAGTTCCATGATGTGTTGAGAAGAATGTATATTATAAATTTTTTGCATGAAATGTTCTGTAAATATCTGCTAGTTCTATTTAATTTCTAATGTGATTTAATTCCAGCCTTTCTATATTCAGTTTCTGTATGGATGCCCTGTCTATTGGCAAAAGTTGGTTATTTAAGACATTCACTATTACCGTGTGAGGGTATATATGTGATTATAGCTATATTAGTGTTTCTATTTTGAACTTGGGTGCTGTTTTGTTTGGTTATATTTATAATTGCATTATGCTTTAGGGAATTTTCTTTTGATGAGTATATAGTGTCCTTTCCTAGCTGTTCTGATTTGGTTTGATTTGAAGTTTATTTTGTCAGATATTAAAATGGCTACACTTGTTTGCTTTGGGGGTCATTTGCTTGGAATATATTTTCCATCACCTGACAGTAATGCCCACTATTAATGCTAATATAAAATTCTTGGATGCAGTATAATGATGATTCCTGTTTTCTAATCCTATCTGCTAGTCTGTGTCTTTTTATTTGGGAATAGAGACCATTAATCTTGAGAGTTATCACTTAGCAGTGTTTATTGATTCCTGCTATTTTGTTGCTATGGTGTGTTTTTTTTCCTTGTTTTTGATTAGTTGGTCTGGAATTCTGATTGCCTTAACAAACCAGCAGGCTTTGTGCTCCCAAAATATTGTGAACTGTTTTATAACATTACCAATATTTTTCATATTTCCTCATCAATACATCAGTTAATAACCAAATCTAGAACAATAGCTTGACAAAAGACTTCTTGTCCCACTCAGATAAATACCTTTTCCATACAAGCTTTGTTAGTGATTCATCCTATGAAGAATATTTAGTCTCTGTAGTGATAGTCATTGTGATCATGTATTAGACACTAAAGCTCTTTAAAACATTGCTGCTATTAGAATTTTTTTGAGACATTTTCTTAGAGGTTCATTTCCCAGAGAGGCAATGTGGAAGGTGAGTGTACCTTTGTGATGTGTGCTCTAATGGATTCTTTTTCATAGTTTTCTTCATTTGAGCAGCTGCCCTCATAAGGGATTAAAGGAAATTCCCTGAAGGAAATGAGTTCCCCGCTAGTGAGATGTGGTAAGAGAAAGGCCTGACTAGCAAGGTGGTGCTTGCCTTTATTCACTGTACTCAGGAGTAGAGAGGAACAGGACTCCGAGTTTGAGGCTAACCTGGTCTACAGCATGAGTTTTAGGACAGCTGGGGCTAGACCCTACAGTGAGAAACCCTGTCTCAAAGGACAAAACAAAAACAGAAACAAAAACAAAAAAGAAAGCAAAACAAAAACAAGTCAAAAACAAAAGGAAAGATCCAAATCAATCCTTTTCTTAGATTGCAATCAGAATTGTTGCTAGTCATGTAATCTCTTCCTCCAACAGACACTTCCACCACTATTCTCACCATTCTCCACTGCCAATAGTATTCTATTTGAAACGCCAGCTCCAAATCTATAAACCAAATTTTACTTTTCTTGATAAACCATCTTCTCTTTGGAGTTTGGTGTGTTACTCGAAAGAGAACTGAAACATTTGTTTTGCATCATAGGTTATTGATTTTTGAGTGTAACTGAGTTGAATACAAAGGATAAGAACTGTAAGATTGTCAGGCAGTAGTGGCGCACGCCTTTAATCCCAGCACTTGGGAGGCAGAGGCAGGCGGATTTCTGAGTTCGAGGCCAGCCTGGTCTACAGAACGAGTTCCAGGATAGCCAGGGCTACACGGAGAAACCCTGTCTCAAAAAAACAAAAACAAAAAACAAATTAAAAATCCAAAAAACAAGCCGGGCGTGGTGGCGCACGCCTTTAATCCCAGCACTTGGGAGGCAGAGGCAGGTGGATTTCTGAGTTCGAGGCCAGCCTGGTCTACAGAGTGAGCTCCAGGACAGCCAGGGCTATACAGAGAAACCCTGTCTCGAAAAACCAAAAAAAAAAAAAAAAAAATCCAAAAAACAAAGAACTACTTGACTTCCCAGTGTTAAGCAGGAACATGATATCTAAGTTACAGGAAGTTGATTAATATAATCGTTACTAACAGCTGGGACACGATCTCCTTCCCCTGCCTCATGCTCACTAAACAAATAGTTCTGTATTAGGATCAGATGGTGGCAGCTTATTCTAAAGCACCTCGTAGAAAATAAAAATATTTACTTATTTAAACCTAATTGCAAACATTTAATGTTTCTAGATTTTTATAGCTACAGACAAGTCCTGGGTCCCTATACCAAATAACCTTTTTATTAATTCAACTGATAAAATTAGCATCATCATATATAATCATTCAACTTCCTGTCCTCTAAATATTAACCATTCATTATTCTCTTTATGAATTGAAAACATATGTCTCCTTAATAAAATATTCCTTATCTTTTATATTAACATTCCTTTGAGTGTAATATATAGTTTATGGTTCTGATTCTAGAATTCAATCAGCTGAAATCATACTTTTAATGAGACTGCTTAGGATGAAGAAATATCTGATATCTACGTAAGATGTAAGTATTTAGCAAATATTTCCATGATCTCATTAAGTACACTTTTAATTTTCTGAGAACTTCATTATGCATTACTTAACAAGAAAATCTATAGAAAAATAGTGTTTGAGGAAAAAATATTTTGCAAACATGCTTTCTCTATATTAATTTGACACTACTGTGTATCAACCACTTTCTTCAATGTTCTACCCAGTTTCTTTTGATGTAACACTCTTTATTAGTTCCTTAGTTGAGATTCTTCTTTGATTTTATTTTCATTTTTTCTTTTTAAAATAATTACTTTATTATTAACATTCAAGACATTGTTCCCCCTCCCATATTCTTCATTCTATTCCCCCTCCTCTTTGCCTCTGAAAGGTTGCTCCCCAACCCCAGCATCTACCTTGCCTGGTGCTTCAAGTCTCTATAAGTTTATATTTATCCTCTCCAGCTGAGACCAGACAAGTCAGTCTTCTGCAACATATGTGCCAGGAGCCACAGGCCAGCCCATATATGCTCTTTGATTCATGTCTTAGTCTTTGGCAGCTCACAGGTGCCTAGGATAGTTGAAACTGTTGGTTTTTCTATGGAGTTGTCATCTTCTTCAGCTCCTTCAATCCTTCCCCTAACACTTCCATAGGGTCCCTGACCTCAGTTCTAATGGTTGGCTGTAAGTATCTGCATCTGTCTCAGTCAGCCGTTAGTAGAGTCTCTCAAAGTAGAGCCTGTCTGTAAGCACAATATAGCATCAGTAATAGTGTCAGGCTTTGATGCCCACCCATAAGATGGATTCTAAATTGGGCCGGTCACTGGACAGCTTAAGTCCTTAAGTCCCTGGTCCATTTTTGTCCCAGCATTTCTTTTTCTGGATCCTGGTCAGTGATTTGTATCTTTATTCTATATTCTTCTTTCTCTATACAATATCTAAGTGCCCTAACACACCATGAACTAAGAGTCTTTGAATTCCACATTTCTTTCTTTATTTCAATTCCACAATTGGTCTTGTTTATTAAATATTATCATTTTCCATAGTCTTTAGTGCATTGCAGAAGGTAAAACAACCATCAAACTTTACTATTTTCACAAAACAATCACCAGTATTACATTTCCAAATCCAGAGTGAAAGCTCTTCAATTAGTACATAGATATTTTAATTTCACACATTTTTCTTTGAGTTGGGTGGGTGTTATTATGTTGATCAGGATAGTACACCCTGGCTTAAGCCTCTCCAGCACCTGAAGCAATTTTTGTATATCACTATCCACGTTAACTCTATATGTTTAATGATAAAGCTGACAGAAATTGTAAGCATACCATATTGATATATTTCTCCAAGTCATGAAAACAAAAGATCTAACACTAATTTGATATGGTTTTAGAATTTGAATGCTTTTTAATACTATACTTAGTGTTTAAATTTATACTTATGATGAACTCAAAAATCTTTATTGCCACAATACTAAATACTTTAACGTCTATAATCACAGAAATAAAATGAAAAGTAAACCTTAAGCCACAAGAAGAAATCTGTATGCATTCTTCCATGGTTATTTTAATTATGTATCCACTCAGTTGAGTGTTTAAAATACAAGTGATTTTCTTTATGTCAGTTTAACAGCAGAATTCTGCAGGGATGATCATAATAATGGTCATTATATTAAAATAGTATTATGCTAAATAATTTATAATTTTTAAAAATGCTTTCAGGGCAGTCATTTAAAATTCATTGCAAATATTTTCTAGACGTATGAATTGAATGTGTATCATTTTCATATTGAATTGCTTTAAACACTAGATGTTCTCTGGAAATAAGTTTTCAAGCAAGTGAATTACTCATAGAACATTTCTTATAAAATAGTGTATTTGTTTGCAAAATAATGTCAATAGTCATATCCTGAGTCTGTCACATGTATACTCAAAACTAGTGAAGATTCCTTGGAAAATCAAAAAGATGTAGAGCAAAGCTTGATAAAAACAAGATGGAGTACAATAGACATTGTAAAATTAGGAGTACAATATTTCATCAGATTGAAACTTTAATATTTTAAAACACACAAGAACACATTAGACATGTTCCTCTCATTCATTATTTTCCAAAGATTAAGAACTTCTCTCTTGTTTACAAGTGATATTTCTATGTACAAAGAAACATTGAATTGGTGAGTTATTACTGTAATCGGAATACATGTAGATTAATACTATACACTGAATCCATAAAGCATGCCTAATATATGAACCTGAATTACTTATTTTTAAGATTTACACAATTTCATCTTATAATTGTTCTGGAGTTTAACACTTTTTATTTATGGCATTTCTTCAGTTATAATTTCATCTATACTCCATTACTGTTAAATTTATATAAGTGTCCCATAAAGATCCATATATTAAAGGCTTAGTTCCCAACCTGCAGTAATATTGAGAAGTTGTTGAACCTTTAAGATATGAGGTCTATTGAAATGAAATTGTGTCATAGGGAATGTTCCTGAAAATATGTTGTGACTCAACACACTTTGAGGCCCTCTTCTCCCTCTTTGTTTCCAGGTTACAGAGAGGTGAGTAGCTCCTGTACCACTCAGGTTCTACTGTGATGTTCTGACTGATCAGAGGCCCGACAACAACCTGTATAACTAAATAGTAACCTTTACAACTCGGGGCCAAAATTAACTTTTTATATTATTACATAGATTGTCTCATACACTTCTGACAATAGTGGAAAGCTTGACTATTATATCAACCTAGGATGTGGCAAAGAATTTTTAAATGTGTATCTATCATCTTCTTATATACTTGTAACATATATTCAGGATAGTAACATCAATGTTGACTAAGTTCCTATTGATGTGATCAAAAAAACCATCCAAAAGCACCACGATGAGGAAAGTGTTTATTTCAGGTTATAGGTCCACATCACGATGAATCGTCAAAGACACAAACCAGGAACTAAATAGAGCAAGAACCCTGAGGTTGAAGATGATGTGCACTGCTTACTGGCCTGCTCCTCATGGCTTGCTCATTCTGCTTTTTTTTATAGCCCCCAAGACCACAAGCCCAGGGGGATCATTGTCCATAGTATGTTGGGCCTTCCCATGTGAAACATTAATCAAGAAAATGTACCACAGACTTGTTCAAAAGCTAAATCCCTGTGGGCATTTTCTCAATTTTCTCCTCTTTTCAAATGACTCTGGCCTGTAACAAATTGACATTAAAAATCAGCCAGCACAATACCTTTTCATCTGTCTCTGATTTACTATTTTGTACATTATGTAAGAGCAAAGGATTGTTTATGATTCAAACTGTACTAATATTTTTAACCCATTGATAAATTTGCCTCTTCTGTCCTGTCACCTTTAATATTTTCCTTTCAAAAATTTCCAATTTCTTGAATTAAGGATAAAATTTTGAAATTCATGTAAGTATGAGCAATTTTCTATAAGGACTAGTTGTGGGATACTTTACCATCTACTACTTAGAATGGCCAGAAAATAAAAGCAATTCATATTTATTCTCAAATTCATGGATAAAATAACTGTCTTTCCCAATTGTTTTTCAATGTGTGCTGGATGGACCACAGAGATTTTTGCTTGAAAGGAAATTGCATGGCAAATTATTTAAGTACTTTACAGAACAAAAATGCAGCTATGCTTTTTTGCATTATTATGTCTATTTAGGTTCTGCAGAGTAAGTCTGCATTTCTGTTATGATATTGTTGCACTAGAGCTCTCTGCTTTTGAGGTTACATGTATAGCCAAGGTCTACACATGGGCTATAGTAATTCTCTCTTTGTCTGCTTTCTTCCTGACCCAGCTTGATTTTTTTTAAGACTACAGGAAAGACAATTAAAGATGTTCAAAGCAATTAAGTTCCAGCCATGTGCAATCATGGTACATGTTGGACTCAATAGTTATCTATCACACCAACCATCTTATTCTTGTTTGTAAATTAAGAAACAGCATAGAAACAGTGTATTTTTCCCTGTCAGTGTTTTATTTTCTTTCCTTCTTATGCTTATCTTTGTTAGTTCACAGTGCCACTAAATGCAGATGAGAAGGCAATGTCCAATCTGCTCAGCCTTCAGATAATTACTCTAGATACTTAAATTTCACTCCACTGACATAAGATGAAATACAAGGATTCATGGTAACCATTTTCACAGCAAATAGAGGCAAATGTCAGTCTTAACCTTTGCCAATCCAGTTGATATGGCTGGCTAATATGTTTGTCAAGGGCATTTCTCCAACAGCAATTGGCTTACTTCATCTTTGTGGCTTAAAGTTGTTAAATGTTGACATCATAATACTCTTATTTATAATTAACTTTGAATTATACTTTTTCCCAATGGGAGAGCTCTGAATAGGAAATAACATCATTGAAAAAATAAAACATGTCAGATTATGTAGGTACACTGAAATATTCAAATGGTGATTTCAAGACCAATTCAGTATAAGTTATGTGTGCTGCAAAATGTAATTAAAAGTAGCGGAAAGTTAAACAGAGAGAAAAAGAATTCAGTCATTCTCTAACCACACAAGGAGTCTCAAACATACACATATTTCAATTTTGTTTATTTACCTGTAATAGCTATGGAAAGAAAAATAATTATATCTAAGTGTCTTTCTGTAAATTGAAATAAGGGCGTGATCAAGACAGATTTCTCATAAAATTAAAACTGACTGTTGACTCAGATAATACTGTCTCCATTCTGCAATGTGATTTCTAACGCGAGTAATGAATTGGCCTTGGACCATACAGAAATCACTTTTCTTCATCTCACAGAAAGATCTTCAATATGGCACTACTGTATTTGTTAAAAGTACCAATCTTTCACTTATACTCGTATCCCAAGAAAAATGTAACCTGTTATAAGATTGGACAAATTTTTCCTCTGTGTGTAGTTATCAATGTGAGACAGCTTCTGAATTATGGATAGGGATCTGTGTCCATTCCCCACTCATTACTGAGACCTCATCTAGCTTGAAACTTGATAGGCCCTGAACATGTTTCCATAGTCTCTCTGAGTTCAGAAATACACTAACACTGTGGTGTCTTCTCTTCCCTCTACCTCTTATAATCATTTACCTCCTCTTCCAAATAGTTCCATGAACCTTGATGGTAGGAGATTGATGAAAAATTTCCAAATAAGACATAGTATTCCAAAGTCTCTCACTCTTTGACAACATTTACTTCTGTGGGTCTCTGTATTAGTTCCTATCTACAACAAGTGCAGCTTCTCTGATGATGGCTAAACAAGACACTGACCTATATAGAATGTTCTTAGGCATCATTTTATTGCTGTGTTCCTGTATCACAACAATAGTATTGAGTTTTCTCATAGGGTTATGGCCTACCTAATCTCAGGTTCATGGCTACCCAATCAGTTTCAGGCATGGGTTCCATCCTATGCAGTGGGCCTTAAATCCGATCAAGTAGTAGTTACAACTTTTGTGTCACTATTGCTTACGTGTATCATGTAGACAGGCTACTATTTTAGATCAAATTATTTGTATCTCAATTGGTGTTTAACATCTGCCTCTTGTAGTACAGAGTGTACCTTCTAATACAATAAACCCCCTCAAAGGTAGATTCGATCTCAGTAGTAGATTGACAAAACAAAATGAACTCAATGATAATTTTAGACATTTGTCTAATAATACTTTGTTTGGACATTTGTCTACTTTATTGGATTTTGATTGTAGTTATATATTTATTTAATATATTTCCTTATATTATAATCATATATTTTCTCTAGTTTGTGTTAATATTGGTTTTGCATATAACTATGTGTGTACCTATCCATACGTTTGTGTTTCTTATACTTTTACATTGTATTTTTTTCTGTTTGTTGTGTTTTATTATGATTTATATATTTCTGTTTGTTTTCTACATACACAGAAGAATGCTTACAGTGGGTGCATGAAAATGTGGGTAGGATATTGGAGGAGATTAGGCAGGGAAAATCATGATCCTATTATATCATATGAAAATTTTATTTTTAACAAAAAATAAAATAAAACAGGACAAGAACAAAAAATTTCACTAGTTCTTTTGTGCCCTATAATTTTGGGAAAAATATCATATTACTTTAATCACCAATTTTCTACTGGGTTTTATTTATTATTTTCTGGGTTTTGGTCAATATCAATATTATTTCACAATTTAATAGTCTCACAGGTTTAATAATGGTCAACATTTAATAACTCTTTCCAATACTTAATAAGATCCATGGTTCCCTACATATACTAGCAAAGTCAAATGTTTTCTATGTTTATCTCTGTGAAAGGTTAGATAAGACAAACTCATGGCTTTGACTAAACAGTTATCTAAAATGACAAGGGAAATAGAATCACCCCTTTGAATGTTTTGAATATGTCATTATCTTTATATGAGCAGTTTTTGAAATATCAGCTGGCATAGATACAACAAGATAAGAATTCATGGTCTCAGATACTGGTTCAAATTCTGTTTGAGAAATTCATTATTGTATTTTTTGTATGTTTCTAATCACCAAAACCATGTATTTTACCTGACAAAGTGCTCATCAGTCTTCTAAAATATCATCCCACATATGTGAATACATCTTTTTCTCTAAAACTGTTCATTTATTATTATCTTTACAATCTACACTTTATAAATATTTTCTCAATTTAAGTACAGAATATTTTGATTAGGTCATGTTACTATATCTTTAAAGTTTAGTGAAATAATATCAAATTATAATACGATAATGTTGTGCCTCTTCTCTCAAAGTGTTCTTTAAAATATGGTATGGAATTCATGTCCTAACATGTAACAATATGAAGTTGTCATATCATGAGTTAAAACCACTGCAGTTTTGGAGGTGCTTTTTGTGAGGAAATGAATAGCCTTTGTACTTATAAGACAAAAATCAGAAGAATTCTTATGTAGAAAATATCAGCTGGCTGCATGTTATTTCCTCTGTGAGTAGTAATAACTGGAATGACAGCTAAAGCTTATACAATGACCTCAGGTCTCTGTGACCCACCAGGAACATGAATTCTTGAGTATACTAGGCATTAGTTCTCTTTTCCATTAGATCAGATGGATAAAAAAGAACATCAAAGTTGAGTTAAAAATGGACATCAAGTGAGGGATGGAGTTGCCATCCTACAGTCATAACTCTGATTCACAATTGTTCCTGTCTGAAAGAATTACAAGGATGGAAATGGAGAGGATCCTGAGGAAAAGAAGGTCCAGTGACAGGCCTAAAGTAGAATTTAGGTCAAGGGGAGGGAGGGCCCAAGGCCTGACACCATTACTGAGGCTATGGAGTGCTCACAAAAGAGGGACTTATCATGAGTGGCTTCCAAAAGATCCAGCAAGCAGCTAAAGAATCAGATGCAGATATTTGTACCCAACCAATGAACATAAACAGCTGACCCCTGTGGTTGAATTAGGGAAGACTAAAAGAAGTTGAGGAGAAGGGTGATCCTGTAGAAGGACCAGCAGTCTCAATTAACCTGGACCCCTGAGATTTCTTTGATACTGGAACACCAACCAGTCAGCATACACCAGCTAATATGAGGACCACAACACATATACAGTAGAGGAAGTCCATGTCTATGTTCATTCAGAGATGTTGCAGCTAACCCTTAAGAGACTGGAGGCCCCAGGAAGTTTAGAGGTCAGGTGTGTGGGTGGGGGATGTGGACATCCACTTGGACAGGTGGATGGGGAGAAGGTATGGGATGTGGAACAGTCAAAGGGTGGATGGGGGACAATAAAATATGGAGTATAAAAAGTAAATTAATTATTTTAAAAAAACATCCCAAAGAAATTTAGGGGGAAAATACAAACCAAAGCCAATGAAACTGAATTTCAGTGAATAGGGATTTGGTGTGGCCTTGGTGTGGAGATGTTCTCCACCTTAAAGACTTGAACATTCATACAATTTTGCAGCTTCATAAAAACATGTCATTAGCTGAGATAGAATACTTTATCTTCATATTCCCGTTTTAAAATATAATCCATATGACAATCCTCAAATGGTTAAATATTTCAACTTAATTTTATTCTTTATGTTCAAGAAGCCTTCCGTCACAAGAGATTTAATGAAATGATGACTCTTTCTCTGCCATGAATTCTGGCTGGTAGTAGCAATCTCTGTTCTTATTAGCATACACAAGCCTGTAAAGTCAAATCATTTCCATTATTCTACAGTTTTAGTTATAAAGGCAGCTAAAAGAGTAAGACTGCATTGTAATACACCAATAGACATTGCCTATCTTCATTGCTATTACTTCTAAATAAGGATTGTTTTTTTTTTAATTAGAAGTATTTGGACTTATTCCAAGACACACTAAATAAATCAGTGTTATTCTGTGATGATTTTATATTGTCATTTTTTCCTCAAATTGCTGGTAGTTCCCAGCATATTTATCTTTTGCTGTAGCTCCTACCAGCTGCAAAGGTAAGACTATGCTTATGTATTATGGTGATTAATCTTGGTTGTCATCTCTGATGTCTATTCTTGAAAGTCAACTTGACTATATCAGGAAAGAACTACAGTTCAGAAATGGAGGGGACACCCATGAGAGAGAACAGTTGAGAAATGTAGTTTTGTAGACTCAGCAACTTCTTGATTCTTAGACTTTCCATTGATAGCCAGGCATTGTTCAATTAGTTGAACCAAGCCCTGTAATATTAATATACTAATATATATTAATATATTGGTATATATTAATATATATTAATAGAGACTCATTATATATAATATATATATGTATAATGAGAGAGACTCATTATTCTATAAATTCTGTTACTCTAGAGAACTTTGTCTAATACATCTAATACATCAGGTTAGTGGTATCTGTAATCATCTAAGAGATGTGTCTTTGGGTAAGAAGTTCCCAGAAGGATTAATTGAAGGGAGAAGATCTGCCTCAGAATAGATAGAACATGGTAGATGCTCAGATGCGAAGAGGTCCATGATACAACAAATGTTTTTTCTGCCTTTGTACATTTTTGATGAATGTACAAGTCTTGTTGCTGTTTTTTCGCTGTGTTCCAGCATTGCCTGAAAAACAATAGCACTTCAGGAATCATTTATTGCTTCAATGCCGGCTGGGACTGCTCAAACATCTAGTTTCATGAACTAGTAGCTACTGGCCAGAGCAGAAGTCTTGCCTTTATAACAATGCTGCACTTGGTGTTGGTAGGAATGGTGTCTAAGGTACAGGCATTATTGTAGAATGGTAATAAAACAAATCATCAGGTCATCCATTATTTTCCACTTCATTTGAATGTGTACCATATAGGATAAACTTAAAACCATATTTATTCCTTATAATTCAATACAACAGTTTCTCTCTTGAGATGCTGAGAAAGAAATCTTAAGCACAGAATTTTCTCTTCAAACAGTAGATTCTCATGTTGACGGGAATGAACTCTTTGTGAGGCAATAAACTTACTGATTGATATGTGTGTCCACAATTGTTCACTATTCTCTTTGCATACTTTCAACTCCTAAGGGATCCTGCTGATAACAAAATGCTTCTTATTTGTTCTGTTGAAGAACGAATGTTCAAATTTTTTAAGCACCAATACATTAACATTCCTTAAAATTAGAATGTAAATAGGGACTTTATAGAATTATTTTTGCTATATCTAAAGGCATAATTTCTCTCTATAGTATCACACATCACGTTTGCATTATCACAGCCTCTCTTTTATAATTAAATTATATTCATCCTCAGCCTTCGTTTTATATAGCGTTTAAGCTGAACAAGTATTTACTGTTGAAGCATATATATTTTGTTAACTGGGACCTGGCAAGGGTACAACATGAGAAGATATCTGTTGGAGTTTTAGACTGGAAGAGACACTTAAAGAGAGTGTATAATGCTTTGTCCTGGTTCTGCATGCTGCTGTCTGAAATCTGAATAGCTCTCTAGCCTTTCTGCATATTGCTATTTTCATCAATATAAATTCTTTCTAATCTGCAGGCATATTATATCATTCTGCCATCATTAGAACCCTGTCTACAATAATCAAACTGAAACCATGAAGGTCTTGACAGTTATTCATTCTACTGAGCAAATATTCTTTTCCATCAATGAAAGGGTAACATACCTTTGACCAGTACTTATGTAACATTGGAGGAACCTAAAACTTCATTTAAGTAAACAAAACGGACTTTATGGGAAATTATCTTAAAATGACAAGCCAACAATTTGAGAAGGGTAGTAGAGACAGAGGTCTCCACAGCATCTGGAACACACAGGAACCCAGGTGTTTCAAGTGGAAAGCATTGTCATTAGTTATGCTTATTCCCATTAGTGGGAATTACACGTGCATATCAGAGCAGCCATGCTCAATAAAAAAAAGAATTCTTAATTAAAAAGATCTATACAGTGGTCATCCAATTTTACCTATGGATTTGTTAAAACTACTATGTGAGGAAAACTATGAATTAGAATGGCTTATAGGAAATATTTAGCAACATTCCACAGTATAAGGATTTGAAGATAAGCCATCTATTAAACCACTATCACATTTGGCTCCTGAAGGGCTATTTGGAGAGTGATAAAAGGAA
>NW_022196898.1:26838433-26851829 GCF_008632895.1 Mastomys coucha
GAATTCTGTGCTTCACATTCTCAAAACAACCATTAAATAAGTGTTTTCTAAATAGTACCATCAAAGATGCTTGGCAAAATATCCCCAAGGAAGCTATCCTAAATTCCATAAATCTGTGGAAAGTAGCCTTTTATTTTCTAATGTTTAGAGAAAAAAATGCGATAAATTTCACCAAATGTAAACTTGAAACTTTATAGTCATTGTAGTTTTGGATTGTGTGAATAAGATACCATTTGGTTCCCATTTCAGTCTTTTGTGTTTCTTTTTAAGTAATCCTGAAATTCTCCACTTGTTACTATTTTCCCTTCCACAATAGATCATATTTGGGTGTTGATAATACTGCCCTGTAGTGGAATTTGAACATCACATTATTTCTGAGCTCAATTCTACAGCTAAATTTTTTTAATACAGATCTTGCTTAATCTTGTATATGCAAGAGTGGAGCTGAATATGAGCATTAAAGAATTGGTGAAGACTGACAGATGAGGAGGATAATACTCAATATTATTCATGTTAGTTTTTCTGCTTGCAGCCCCAGATCATCAATAAAAGCAGTAGCCATGGTTTGTCACCCAGGCCATTGGATGTCATTCTTATCTTTATTGTAGCTTGCTAAATAAGAGATAAAGGAGACCCAGGTATTATTTACCAGTGAAAGTTATAGGACTCCCCATTTTAAGTGCTGTAATTTTTATTTCTCACATTTTACTTTATGAAATTATATATATATATATATGTATATATATAATAAAGCTATATCTATCTATCTATCTATATATAAAATAAAGATATATATATATATATATCTTTGTCCGATGAATATGGATTGTATCTTACTTGTTGATGTCATAAAACTTAGAACCAAATAAGCAGGAACTGTTCAATAACTTGTTATTTAGTTCAAGAAACACAATAATCTAAAGTTTCTATTTAATTATATACTTACAAATAAAACATTTGTAAACACAATCTTTTTATTATTAATTATTATATGTTTAGATGTTCACAAACCCTGCATTTGATAAAGCAATGTAATTTTGATAAGATTTCTATGGATAGATATAAATTTTACTCATTTCAATAACAAGTGATTCAAAGAAAATCTGTACTTGTTTCTGAAAGGAAGCTCTCTAGGACATTAACATGTTAATAGTACAAGTTTTGAATATGTTTTTACATAATATATAGCATTACATTTATAAGAACTGTAGTATCTACTATTTATGTGGAACATTGTCAAATTATCTGACGAGCAGTTCATATTCTATTAATCTGGGCTGTCACTCATTTTCCCTCACAATTTTCTAAATTGAACCTTCTCTTTACTGAATATATACTGTATTGTGACTTCTGTCAGCAATCTTGTGAATGAGAAATAGCTTGGCTATCTTAAGACATTGTTGTCCATGCTGTTTCCCTCATTGGGTTTAATTTCTGTTATTCTATGTTCATATAGATCTTTCCCACAGGGTTTCTCTTAGTTATGTGACATCATTTCTCTCTCTTCTCTATGGATATACTTATTAACCCCACAGTTATCAATGTACATGTACTTAATATTATTTTATTTAAATGTGTGTTTTTAAGATTTAAAAAATAGTATACCATGATGTTTTGCTAGACACATATTTTATAATTTTTAAAACAGAGTGTTATAGTTTAGATATACAGTTTAGAGATCTGAATGACAGGTAGAGAAGAATTGGTCACAGGTATTGTAGTCTAGGTTGCGACTGGGAAGCTATTGAATTGTTAGGAGATAAGGACTACAGGAAGGATGATCAGTCATTGTAATTCACCATTAAGAGAGCTTTTGAGACCCCAGAAATTTTCTATTTCCCTTTACTTCCCAGTCATTATGAGGTAAGCGGCCTTTCTTACTATAATCCTTTTAATGATGACCTTTGCCAATGCTTGCCCAAGTGGCCACTGACTGAAACTATTAAATAAAATTAGCATTTGCCTACTTTAGGTTGATTTTCCCATATTTTTGGAGAGGGGGTTGGCTTGTTTTTATCTTTTTTGGGCATAAAGGAAAAGCTGACTAACACGGGATAATTATATCTAGTGCTTCAAATATTTATTATTAATGATGAAAACATTCATGACACTCTATTCTTTCTGAAATCTACCCTATATTAGTGTTTATTGCCATTCATAACTCAGCTCCCTACTCCTATCTATTACATAATTCCTCCTTAATACCACCCAACTTGGGTGATCACATTTATGAACATCTTGAATTTTATGAAATTGACATGTAGATTCTTCATGAGAAAGACGATGCAGCCCTTGTCTTTCTGTGCCTGGTTGTTTTATATATATATATATATATATATATATATATGTATATATATATATATATATATGCATATACATTTATATACATATATATTCATATATATATGAATATATGATACTGTCCTTATCCATTTGTCATTTGTCTGCTGTACTAAATGTAAAAAAGTCAATGTCTAGTCATTGTACTTCATTTGCATTGGACTTATTTTTAAAGGCAGAAATGTCAAGTGTTTGCTGGATTATAGCTTATTTATTTTTGAAGAATACTCTATGAAGTTCTCTTTAATGGTTGTAATAAGTTATCCACCTATTCACAGAGTATTAGAGTCCTTTGTCTCCACATCCTTACCTGCCCTACCCTATAATCTTTAACCATTCTCACTATACTGGAATGATAACTAGTACAAATTGGATATGTACATTTGCACATTTCTGATGATATAGAATTGTGGGGCATTTTTTAAATACTTGTATTTTAGTTCATGAATAAGTTCCTCTATAATTACATATAGTAGATAAATGTTTACATGTATATCAAAGCGAATGCTTCTTTGGCAACTACAAACTTAAGATATATGGTTAATACACTTTAAATATTATTAAGACAAAATTATAGACTCATTAGTTTCCTTGTTTCAAACACAATCACATTTAAAAGCTTCATTAATTTTAATTATAATAGTAATCAAAAGCAATTGTTTAATTTTATAAGTGCAAGAACTTGGGGCTGATGAGATGGCTCAGCAGGTAAAAAGAGCACGGACTGTTCTTTCAAAGGTGCTGAGTTCAAATTCCAGCAACCACATGGTGGCTCATGAAAATCCATAATGAGATCTGATGCCCTCTCGTGTTGTGTCTAAAGATAGGTAACAGTGTACTTACATATAGTAATAAATCTTTAAAAAAAATAAGTGCAAGTACTTATATGCTTCCTATTCCTTACATGTATAGGACTTTCATCTTCTATACATCTATAACAAAATACATCCTTCCCCACTGGAACTTATAAGTATTGCTTGGGCCAATATATAACCTATGATCTTTACAGTATATGGTGAACCTGTATTCCCTTTGTTCCTGATACATACTTTGATTTATATTTGTAGCTGAAATTGGTATGGCCCTGATGAAGAGATATCTTTGCCCATTGTAAGAATGCCATCTTCTAAATCCCATAACTCATTTGATTAGCATCCCAGACAACAACAATTGGGTATAGCATTGGAAGCACTGTAAGTTATCTCTCACAAATCTGGGGTGGGCATTACTGATGTTGATTCTTTATTAGGTTATGCTAATCAAAACAAAGGTATTGTGTCAGAGACAGAGAGTATTCTTTACTCTCTGCTGTTTAAAACTCTTCCAGGAGTTTAGCTTGATTGCTTTGCCCCAGAAATATTCCTCACTGTTTAAAAAATTTCACTAGATAATTCACACATGTGAATATGAACATATGCCTATAACCATGAGAGTGTTGGCCTGAATAAAAACTAAGTCCACCAGAATGACTGGCCCTAGCCAGTCCACAATTAAACTTAGCATATGCTATCCAAATAGTGTTGTGTTATATGAGATAAAGCATGGATCTAGAAATTCTAATATACATGAAAATATGGATTTTTCTAATATCTTATACAGATTATTCCTAAAGAACAATATTAGTATAATTCATTCTACCTCTTGAAGTGTTCACTTTAGAAATTCAAAACTGTGGGCTATCTAAAAATTCAAGAACATAATATTGAAAATGTTTTCAGGTTTTAACTTTTGTCAGAAGAAATACATAATGCCTTTATGGCCATGAAAAGGGATTAGTATTCAATGAGAAATGTGTTATCACAATAATCAGATAAATGTTTGCAATGGCCAGCATTTCCCAATAGATATGTATATGTGGCTATGTATAAGGATCAGGTTTCTACTTGTGGCTACAGTGGATTCTTCCTCATTTCACACACAGCAACAACTTCTCCATGGGATATTAATTTCAGTAGTCACCATAGGTTCATTTGTAACTGAGCTTTTGTAGAAAATTCCCACAAATATGAATAAAATTGAAAATTTTTTCTTTTAGCTAAGGAAATAAGTCTCACTATACATTTTATATAATATCTTTGTGGTATACCTATTTTGTTGAACTTATGAAAATACATAATATAAAATGAATTATTTTAATATAACTACATTGAACTTTGTGCCTATAAGTTATCTTATTTTTTCTGTTATTTTCTTAGTATCTGTCCTCTAATATCTAAGTACAGTTTAACAACATTGATAGTGTTATGGAAAGAAAAAGAGTACAGTGGTCATAGAAGTCAAGTATAAGTAATAGATGTCAACCAAATATGAGCTTCATATTATAACTTACTCTATATAATAGAGTCTCTACCAATTGTGTTTTCTTAAGCAACAGTAGCTAGCATATATCCTTATGAGTTGTAAACACATATAGGAATAAAGTTGTTTTCATAATTGTTTTTATAATAAAGTATAACAATTCTCTTATCAAAGATCAGGACATAATGGATTGACATGCTAATGCCTATGAGAGAAGCTACAGACTGCCTGAAGCCCATGTTCTGTGCCTGATCTTGGTGTAAGTCACGTATTCAATGTCTTCATTCATATGTGTTTTCAAAATATTGAGTTATGGAGAAAATTCATAAATATATGTCATATTATAGAATCTGATTACCACTGTAGAATACTGATATATACATTGAAAACTGTTGCAAAAGATTTTATTTGTTATTCTAAGCAGGAATATTTTATGAAAAGGTTTCAACATGTCTACATTTGTAATGCGAAAGCCAATGCAACATAAAGAACACATATATGCTTCAGTGGATTATTAAAAGCACATGAAGAATTGATTTAGAAAAACATTAAATGTATTCATTATAGTAATAACCAGTAATTAACTGTATTCTTATATTATTTGACTCTAGTACTCATTATTTTTTTTAGAAATTGCTTTAAATACATTTGTCTAAAATTAAATTTACCATTGCTATGTTGTGTAAAGATTACAGACATTCCAATCCACATGGTAAACTGAAATATCCAAGACATTGGAAAATTAAGAACATTGGTAAAAATATATTAACAAAAGGCATAAATCTTCACGTTGTATCTCCGTATTATTTTTCTGTAACAGCAACATTCACCAGAAATATAGTGTAAGCTTTAAATGAGACAAGGTTAATTTTAAGTCTTCTGGGCAAAACATGAAATTAATTCAAGGATCTGAATACGGTGAATTTACATTTAATAAAATCATGAACATGTTATATTTAAGTCATCCTCTTTTAAAGAATAAGCAAGTTCACACATGAATTCAACATCATTTTCAATAGTAATTCTTGCAAGAACTGGTTATGCTTTCCTTTAAAAGCACATGTTCACTTGACCTACCTGGATGGCTACTGCTCTGCATCATCTTCAAATCTGTGAGTATATTAGCTGTGAAGTCTAGTATATTACATCAGTGAATAAAGTATCAAGTATTTGGTGTAGAAATGTTTTCATGATATTTTAACATAAATTCACTCCAGGTTCCTATATGCTCCTTTGCAGCTCGAAGAGGTCTGCAGAGTTATTCCTGATACAAGCAAATGACTTCCATCCCAGGACTGTTTGCTTTCCAGCTGTCATATCTCAATTGCAGTGAGCAGATGATGTGAGGCAATGCATTTGACCGAGACTGTGGATATGCACAAGGGTCTTATTTACCATGTGAGACAAAACAAAACAATAACAAAACCCTACTTCTGTCATAGTGTAGAAAAATGTTCAGCGCTTGACACTGAAGACAAAGGAAGCAAAAAGAGAAAGATACAAATGTGGTGGACGTGATGTGGAGAGTATAAGTCCTTGTAAAGGACTCATTTGAAAGACTTCTCTAAGCTTCTAAGTTACAACGCCTTCTTCCATTCCCATCCCACTCTTGTCCTAGTGGTGACTGGAGTGATGGCATTTCAGTGCACATGCATAACAGTCATAACCCCAGTAGAATATCTATGAGGCAGGAAACTGTCATGTGAGTCCATGGCCTGTGCTCTCTCTTCTTCATTCTTCCAACGTTTCAGATTCCTGGGCCACCAGCATATCTACCCAAGTCCACAGATCATTAGCAGAGGGAGGGCTCACAAATCTTTTGATATTCTATAGAGCATACACACACACACACATACACAATGGGGCATGGACACATACAAGGACAGACACATACAGATACTTTAAAAAAAACCACAAATACACATATACACACACAAAATGCACATAAAAGCATCCCCACCCATAAACACACATGTACAAACAAGCACACAGCTATGAAGCCCATATACATGAATACACACACACACACACACACACACACACACACAGACATACATGTATACAAGGATAAGCATACACATGCATCCACATGAACACACATGTACATGTACCTATTTTATTTTTTCTTTTAGTGTTGAAAATACTTTTTTTTTTTCAGATATCATGTCTCAAAATGTGCTGTTTGGACAGCTCAGCAATGTATTTGTACTAAAATGGTATGATAATATTTCATGGTTCACTCAATCTTTTGTCTGGTAATATCTTTTTTATTGTTTTATTACATCTTCACTTTACTATGTTGGTTAAAAAAATTATAACCACAAAAATATAATCCTTACCTCGGTTATATAGACTCACCTACATTAATTGTCTTTAAAATAATATTTCAAATGAAATTTCTTCATCATTTCGAATTTTTAATCCATACTGAACCATAGAATGTTGAGCTTACTCTCTTCTTCCTGCTTTTCATAAGAGGTTATGTTCAGAAGTGTAAATTACACCTCCTCTCCAACTCTATATAGAAACTGTTTTGTCCTGGCCCCTTTGTTCCCTTCCATTCCATTGTACTCATTATTTTTGCTTGTACCTCACAGGTGGCCTCATAAGCTCACACAATTTCTTATATCCAAAAAAAATAAGTAACTCTTCCATGGATTGCCTTCTCTTTCCACATTATTTTACAGCCTTCATCAGTGATATGGACTATACCGTGCATCATTTCACTCTATTTGCCAAATCAGAAATTCAAATCTCATCTTAAATTCAAATCATATGTCAAATTACCCACTAAATGTCTCTCTGGACTTCTTATAGTCAAATAATTTTAGCATTTGTTGTATAACTACTTTTCTTTTTCTCAAAATTACTCCTCCTGTTGTTTTCTTAATTTTACTTTCTAGAAAACAATTTAATTAGTTTCTTTTTTAATTCAAGAGAACTATAGAAGGCAGTGGCTTTTCACTCTTCATTTCAATCCACATTCATTACTCTCCATTCTTGGTTACTAACTAAACACATCTTTTTCTGTTCCAACCCATATATGGTTACTATCATGGTCTTTTTATTTATAATGTGAGTTTTCAGGGTAAGGTTGACAGAATTCAATTAAAAGTAAATATTATCTGTGACACAGGAGACATCTAGTAGTACAGGTAAGTTTAGCCTGTCTGAAAATAATACAAGCAGAGATGGTAATGTGGTGTTCACATGAATTCTATGTCTCAGAATTGCGGCAGATATGATGCCTGAGTAAAGGATCTTAAGGGAAGAATGATAATGAAAATGAGTAGATTAGTCAATCTATTTTTTTTCTCAGTTTGGTGTGTGTGTGTGTTATGTTTAACAGTGGCTGTAGAGTTTTATTATAACATATGATGAATGGAGATATATCAGCTATGAATAAAAGACAATATATGTTCCAAAAACAAAACTTGATAAAATTCAAAAGCCACTGAAAAATAAAGTAAAATTACTACAGACTATGTAGATGATAAAGATAAATATAATAGACTTCAAATACATATGATTATAAGATAGATGATAGATTGACAGATAGATAGATAGATAGATAGATAGATAGATAGATAGTTTAAAATATACTTTTATGATTATTAGTAAGATATGTAGATGATAAAGATAAATATAATAGACTTCAAATACATATGATTATAAGATGGATGATAGATTGACAGATAGATAGATAGATAGATAGATAGATAGATAGATAGATAGTTTAAAATATACTTTTATGATTATTAGTAAGAACTAAGCCTTAGTAGTTTGACCATTGTCTTTCTAAATGAAATTTTTGTTTCTTCTTTCTTGTAGATAAAGCTCCCAAATATATAAAATGACCTATGTTCTGTTAGACAACGACTTCCTAAATTCCATATATTCAAATCAATAAATCAGATGAGTGGACATTTGGGAAGTATACATTAAAATTCTTTGCTGAGCAAATTCACATTGTTTTAGGGTCCTGGAAGTTTAAAAAACAGGAAAATAATATGTAGTATGGATAGTGGGTATATTTCTTAAGGTTTAAAGATTTGCTTATGCAAAAAAATATTAGCATGATCATCTAAAATATTTTAATTAATTCTGCTTTGAAATAGTTATTTATGCATAATGACTCTAGAGATTCTAAAGAATCAAACAAAAGCTGGGGATGTTTTAAACTCAAGGAGTCAAGGGGACAGTGCTTAAAGCCAGAAGATAATGAATTCGGCTTCATTTCTCATGCACAGTCAGTAAGAAATTTTGAGCAGCTAGAGGTTAAAGAAAAGAAAATGGATCAGATGAAAGTAGAAGTGGTAAATTTATATCCCAGAACTACAGCAAAATTGCTGATCATTTAGTTTAAATTTTATGACTGACTGAACATATTTGCTTATATTATATTTGGCTTATTTTTGCCCTGTAAATTTATGTAAAATTTGTAGTGCATGATGAATCTTACCTTTCCACTCAAACTTATGTTATTAGGTATTATTTTTAAAACACACCTAATATTTTGTGAACATTGAATTATCCAATTACATATGTGCATCCATTAAAATTTGTATTGCTATAGTCTTTTGGTACGACAACTCTTAAATAATTTAATGACAAGAAAATTAATTAGGGAAAATGAAAGAAAACATAAAAATAGATGGTATAGCTTCAAATTAGATATGCAAAAATGTTTTAAGGATAATTTACTAAGTAATGTTCTTTAAAACCATCTTATAAAATGTACAGCCCACCAGAGCAATCACCTGACAGGGCTATGTTGTAAGCTTTCCTGTACCTCCATGGCATGAATTACACTTGATAGCCCCCATATCTGCTTGTTAGATAGATGACACATTCCTTTGAAATTTGAATCCCTAGAATTTTAAGGCATGCTCATTAACACTATTCTTATATCTTAACTAATGAGGACATACTAACCAATATTTTACTTACAGTGTCTCTTAGCAATCAGCTCTCTCAATAATTCTGTACATTACAGAGTATATTCAACACAGAGCAGAGATGGTGGTGGGAGTGAGTGGCATTGTTGATCTACCCAACTGTTGAGAAATCTATAGTTAGAGAGGCATGCTCTTTAAGCAGTATAAAATGGAAATCTCAAAGTAGAATCATTATTATTTAATTTACATAATGAGGGGTAGGTAGACATGTTTAAATGAGTAATGCAAATGCCTATCATTGCTTCTCTACTTACAGTCCTTCATGGTCTCAGCAGAACAGTCAGAGCTACAGAATTAGTGGCCACAAAGAGAGAGAGAGAGAGAGAGAGAGAGAGAGAGAGAGAGAGAGAGAGAGAGAGAGAGAGAGAAGCTAGAGGTATACAATTCTCCTGTGCAGCAGTAAAGTGAACAAAAGCTGTCACTTTTTGAGGCTCTGTCTGAGGACAGATGTGCTGAGTGTCAGTGAAAGTCTTTGCATGCAAGGAAACAGGATTACAAATGGAAAAGAACAAAAACTCTAGTCCATCACCAATACTAATGCAAACAGGAAAACTCAATCACTTTAATACCTCGGATGTATAATTTAATATGAAAAAATAGTCAGTCTGTAATATTATTACAAAAATGAGAAGATAGAGTTTTCTACCTATGTATAAAACATGTCAGAATAAGGTTAGAAAGCAGTATTGGTTACACTATTTCTGTTAAACTCCTTAAACAGTGTGGTGAAAAGAGGTTGGTTATAGTCTGTTGCTTATTTCTGCTCCCTTCACACCCTCCATTTACATATTCTTGGGATAGCATTGACTTTAAGGTTCAAAATACATGCCTCATTTTTCTCTCACAGGGAGGCTCTGATGCAACATTTGTGTGTGTGTGTGTGTGTTAGGTTCAATAGCTCCAAAGAACTTTGGCATCTTCTGGCACTCATCGTTGCTGGCTAAGACATTTAAATGAATTAAATTCTCATAGTCTCTGAACTTCTTTTCTAGTGTTGATAACCTGATCATGAGTGGGAAGTGGTGTTGGGGCATTCAAAGTTGGTTTTCAGATTCTAGATGACCTTTATCTTCATACAACCCTGGACCTAGTGGGTTCCATGACTTTCCTTTACCAGTCCAAAAATCATACAGAATTTCCTTAAAATATCTACAACAATTATCTACACTTACATACAATTAGGACAGATATGAAGAGACTAGGAAAATGGAAAGGAAACCAAATGATAAAGAGCTAAATAACATAAAAATGAATTGTTTCCTGACATAATTTTGCTAGCATTATCCCAACTATGTATGGTAAAAGTGAAAGGTGGTCATGGCTTCACTTTTGTGGCTTTTAAAGCTGACATACATGAAGAAAAAAAAAAAAAGGTAATACACTTTTTAAAGTTACTGTTCCAGCATGCAATGATAGGATGAATGCAAGCAAAGTAAATTTCCAGTATGCATATATATGTGCTCTTTAAGGTAACAAATTTTGATAATTCTTTTTAAAATTTTTCTTATACATATTTACATAGCTGGAGTTCAACACTTTCTGCTGAATAGGAAATTAAATTTGATCAAATATATTTGGATATATACAATATGTATGCATGTATCTGCAAATTATACTGTGTAATTATTTCTGAAAGTATGAGGAGCATTTAAAAATGACTTAAATATTCAGTATATTGTGCAAATAAATATTTAAGAAGTTTTCAAAAATAGCAATTCTAAGATGTATTATCTCATGACAACACATTTCAGTGAAGTTAGCTTTCCATTAGAAAACAAATAAGCGACAAAGAAGGGAAATGCTTATTTTTGGTTTTTGCTTGGGAGGTTTTGTCCCATGATTCACTGGCATAATTGTTTGGGTCTACTCAAATACATTGTGGTGAACAGAAACGTGAGAATCAATTGACCAACTTTTCGTCAGGTAAGAAGGGAAATGAATCCTGTTTCCTCCTGGCTTTAGGGAAGGCCAGATATGTCAAACTTCCTACTAGGTCTGAGATCATAATGTGATCACTTTTTCTAATAGTTTTAAACTAGGAATACATTTGTTCACAAATAAATTTGGGGTATATCAAAGATCTAAATCATTTGCACTTGTAAAGAATACACAGAGTGTAAAATCTTACTATCTTAAAATAATAGAGGCCATTTCTTTTTTTTTTCTACTTTTTCTTTTCTTTTATTGGATATTTTCTTTATTTACATTTCAAATGTTATCCCTTTTACTGGTTTCCCCTCCAAAACCCTCCTATTCTATCCCCATGCCTCTCCCCTGCTTCTATGAGGATACCCAGCCCTACTCCTGCCTCCCTACCCTGGTATTTCCCTACACTGGGGCTTTGAGCATTCAAAGGACCAAGGTCCTCTCCTCCCACTGATGATTGACAAGGACATCCTCTGCTGCATATGCAGCAGGAGCCGTGGGTACTCTATGTTTAGTGGTTTAGTCCCTGGGAGCTCTAGGGGATCTGGTAGGTTGATATTATTGTTCTTCCTATGGATTGCAAACCCCTTCAACTCTTTCAGTCCTTACTCTAACTCCTCCATTGAGGCCTCCTTGCTCAGTCCAATAGTTGGCTGGGAGCATCCATCTCTGCATTAGTCAGACTCTGGCAGAGCTTCTCAGGAGACAGCTACATCAGGCTCTTGTCAGCAAGCACTTCTTGCTATCCCAAATAGTGTCTGGGTTTGGTGACTGTATATGGGATGGAAACCCAGGTGGGGCAGTCTCTGGATGGCTTTTCCTTTAGTCTCTGTGGCATACTTTGTCTCCTTATTTTCTCCTGTGAGTATTTTGTTCCCCCTTCTAAGAGGGACTGAAGCACCCACACTTTGATCTTCCTTCTTCTTGTGCTTCATGTGCTCTGTGAATTGTATCTTGGGTATTCTTAGCCTTTGGGCTAAAATACACTTATTATTATGTTTGTTCTTAGTATGTTCTTATTATTATTTGAGCTTATGTTTTTTCTCTGTGATTGGGTTATCTCACTCAGGGTGATATTTTTTAGTTCCCTCCATTTGCCTAAGAATTTCATGAAGTCATTGTTTTTAATAGCTGAGTAGTACTACATCGTGTAAATGTACCACATTTTCTGTATCCATTCCTTTGTTGAAGGGCATCTTGGTTCTTTCAGCTTCTGGCTATTATCTGAAGGGACATTTCAAATATTTTTAATATATAAAAAAGAATAATATGTGTGTTTATTCCCAAAGAAAAATAGAATTTATTATGTTCATTCCCTTCAACATAAAGATGTCAAATCCTAAAAACTTCAATAACAACAACAACAACAAAAACCTCTCAGTGCTGCATTTGAGGGCATACACTTCCTTAAAAGCACAGGCTCTTCCCTCTGTCCCTAAAACCCCTACTTCCCTCCCTTTGTATTTTCTGTTAGGAGTAAATATATGTCTTCCTAAGTTAACAAATCAGGTCCACTCCAACTACACATCCAGGTACCATCTGTGGTCTACTTACATTCATTCATTTAATTTACTACCTGGCTATTTGCATGCAAAAGTAGCAAAGGGAGCAATAGCAACACAGACAACATTTGAAAAGCTCACAAGGCCTAAAATATTACCCTCTAGCCCTTTATTTAACACCATTGTCTCCTGCTCACAGCTAGTTCTGGCAATTCCACTCTGTTCTCCCTCCAGCTTGGTGACAGCAATACCTTGAGCAATTGAAAGACATTTGATGTTTAAAGAAAAGGATTGTTCTTCCTGTAATTACACAAGGAACTCAAGAAGAAAGAAGACCAAAAGGTGGACATTTCATTCCTTCTTAAAAGGGGG
>NW_022196898.1:26852596-26864579 GCF_008632895.1 Mastomys coucha
CCTTTAAGTCTTAAAAAAAAAAAAAAGAAAAGGAAATAGCAAGAGCATGTAAATCATGTCTCATTCCTCTGTTTTGTTTGTGCATTCAGGGCTTGCTGTGGTGAGAGAACTGGGTTCTGATGATGCCCATATATATTGGCTTCTGTTGCTTATGGTCTTGTGCTTGCCTCTCTCCATCTGGTTATCCCTGGTGTTTGCTGGTTTGTATGATTCTGTTTGGAGTCTGCCTCTTTTTGTTTGTTTATTTGTTTTGGGTTTTTTTGTTGTTGTTGGGTTTTTTGTTTGGTTGGTTTGGTTTTTCGAGATTCGGTTTCTCTGTATAGCCCTGGCTCTCCTGGAAATCACTCTGTAGACCAGGCTGGCCTCGAACTCAGAAATCTGCCTGCCTCTGCCTCCCCAGTGCTGGGACTAAAGATGTGTGCTACCACTGCCTGGCCTCTTTTGTTCTGGGTTGCTTCAGGTCTCAAGCCTGTGGCCCTGGCTGTAGCAGAACACCTGTGGGGCCTTCCAATTATGGGCTCTTCAGAGGGGCACCGAAACTGCTGATCTGTTGCCCTTGCTGCAGTAGATCTCCTGGAAGGCCTTCAGACTGCTGGGTCTTTAGAGGAGTAGTCAAGCTGATGTCCTGTATGAAGCTGTTCTCCGGGGTGGGGAGGGTCTGTGAACTGTGGTTTGTTTCCCTGTGTGCAGCAAAATTCCACGGAGGCTTTTAGTCTGTAGGATCAGTTGCCCTGCATGCCACAGAGCTGCCAGGAGGTCTTCAGACTGTGGTGTCTGTTGCCCAGTTGCCCTGTGTACAGAGGAGCTCCTTGGCTGCTTCCCGCTGTGGTGTCTTCAGGGAAGCAGACAAGCTGCTGATCAGTTGCTCACTTCCCCTGTGGGCAGCAGATCTCCCGGGATGCCTCAAGCTGTGGTGTCAGTTGCCTGACTGCTCTAAGCGCAGCACATCTTCTGGGATTTCTCAGAATATGCTCTCTTCAGGGGAGCGGACTAGCTAGCAGTCTGCCCCAGTAGAAAGGGCCTGCCAGAAGGGGAGTGGTATTCAGTGGGCAGAAGTCTTGCTGGGAGATGTATCCTGAGTTCACTGGGCTCACAGGGGCAGCTCAGGGACTTTGGGGCCGGGGTAGGGTGGGGTATTCTTATCAACTGCTCTGTGTGCAGTGAATCTTCTGGGATGGCTCAGGATCAGAAAAGCCTTTTTAAAATGCATATACAAAGATAGTATTCAGGGGATGGAGATATTGTTCAGGTATTAAATGTTATGCTCATCTCTTCTTAATCACAGCTAATTATTCATCAGCACCTGCAGGTGCCTCTGAATGTCACCTTAAGGATGTGCGTAGGGTGATTCTTACCTCTGGAAACTACCCTTGTCTTAAGTGTCATCCACATTAAATGTGTCACTTCTACCTACCTCTCTGGGTGTTCCCCCACTACAGTGAACTACTGGTCGAGTTTTAAGGTTTTCCAGTGGCTCATCAGCAACATGTTTGTTATTGGTTTTGTTTTGTGTCTCCTGCTTCTTGTATTACAAATGTCTGAGAGCCAGAAGATCTGAGTAAGTTTTAGAAAGTGGATCTTTCTATATCCAGGAGAAAGCCATAGTTGTAAAGTCCTGTAACTTTTATCAGTGAAAGACTTGACCTTGTAAACTCCAAGAAGACAAAATCCCATAACCCTTTCCATATGAAACCATTCCTACTCTGTCTGTTTCTGCCTCTGTCTCTATCTCTCTGTCTTTGTCTCTCTCTCTTTCTCTCTCTCTCTCTCTCTAATTTATTTTATTCTTTTAAAAATATTTTTATTTTCTTTTGTTTCTGAATAGAGTTACTCCTCCTTCTACTCTTTCCAGTTGCTCCTCACTCCCTCTTCCATACAGATTTACTCTTTTTATGCCTCTCATTAGAAGAGAACAGGCAAATAAGAGATTAAAAAATAACAAAATGAAATATAATAAGATAAAATGAAAACTACCCTATCAAGGTTCAACATGACAAGTCAAGAGAAAAATAAAAGAGCCCAAATAGAAGGTAAACCAATAGAGGACCCTTTATTTACATGTTCAGGAGTTAAATAAAATTACTAAACTACAAGCTATAGTATTTATTCAGAGGACCTGGTGCAGACCTCTGTAGGCCTTATGTGTGCTGTTTTTGTCTCTGTGAGATGTTATGAGATCTTAGCAATATCAGTTCTTTTACAGAGCATTGTTCTCTGGTGTATACTTTGCACTCTGACTCATTCAGTCCTTTTACTTTCTTGTCCATAGAGTTCCTTGAGTTCCAATGGGAAGAACTTGATAGAGACACCCTATTAAGTGATGTATATAGTCTTTGTGTAATGTCTTGTGGGTATGTTTTTTTTTTTTTTTTTTTTTTTTTTTTTTTTTTTTTTGCTTTCATCTGCTGCAAAAGAGAGCCTCTCTAATGATGGATGAATAAGGTGCCCATCTATGAGTATAGCAGAATATCATTAGTTTTGTTACTATTACATTATTTTTTAAACCAGTGCTATTTGCTTTTACCATAGGTTTCTGGGCTATCGAGACTCTGCTTCTTGGTCACCCAAGCACTATCTGGCATGAGATGAATCTCATGGAGTGGGCTTTCAGTCAAATTGGATATTGATTGGTTACTCCCACAAGGTTTGTGCCACTATTGCCTTAGAAAGATTTTGCAGGCAGGACTTAATATAGATCACAGGCTTTGTGTTTGGGTTGATGTTTACTTTTCTTTTATGGTAGCTAGCAAAGTACCTTTCCATATAATGGGCTCTAGAACATGGAAGGTTTTGCATAAGCACTAGCTTGACCTCTCAATGTTCAGTGAATGATGTCGGTACAGTCCTCAGCAATGGAACCTTACTGTCAGCTGAGAGAGAAAACTGTTGTCTTGGCAACAACCTGGCTTATTTGGAGTTTAAAACGAGATCAGCATGGTTGAGGGAAAAAATCTACTGAGAAGTGTTTCCTTTGATTTAGCATACAAAATGTGTTGACCAAACAGCAAAAGTTGTACCCTGTGCTGGAAGTGAAGCTGAATACCATAAGAGATTACCAGATGGAACCAGTTTTAACTGTGTGAAGGAGTCATAGAGAACAGCTGAGGCTTGGCCCTATGTAGCAGAATTGGAGTTCCTGAAGAGAAGCCATGAAAGTCTGTTGGTGAAAGTGCAGCCAGTTGCATTTGCAGGTTCTGAGACTTAAGAGATGCCAATAGCAGTGGTTGACTACCAAGAGCAGCAGCAGCAAGAAGAGAATCCAAGAGGAACCTAGAAGATAGACTGTGTGCACTGCAGAGGGTTCAGCCAGTGAATTGACACAAGCATTTAGGAGGAGACCAGATCATGAAAGAATTCCAGACATTGGATGCTGAGTTGTTCATTTTGTTGGAATTTGTTTTTTCTATGTTTATATTTTACTGTGCTCTGGTTATTTCCTCTTGAAATGATAAAGTATTTTGTTTGTTTTTGACTTTTACATGAGTCCATGATTGAGAGATTTTGAATTTTGAACTTTGCAAATTGAAAGAGACTGGCTGTTTTCAAGACACTGAATTTTTAACTGTTTTAATTTATGAAGACTGTGGGATTTTTAAACGTTAGTATGTTTATATTGCAATGTGTTCTTAATATTTAATTTGGGGAGGAACAAGAAAGGAAAATTTATGGCTTAAAAGTCATATGTTTCTGTTTCAAGTTGAGACAGTATCAATTATGTGGTGTAGTTTTATGCCAATTGGCACAAGCCAGAGATATCTGAAAGGAAAGAAAGTCATGTGAAAAAATAACAATATAAAACTGAAATGTAGGGAATTTTCTTAATTAGTGATTGATGGGAGAAGACCCAGCCAAATGTGAGTGTTATGATTCATGAGCTGTTAGTCCTGAGTTCTATAAAAACGTCTATTGAGCAAACCATGATCAGCAAGCCAGTAAGCAGCATCCTTCCATGGCCCCTGCATCAACTCCTACTTCCAGGTACCTACCCTGTTTGAGTTCCTGTCCAATCTTCCTTCAATGATGGACTACAATGTGGAATAGTAAATCCAATAAAGTCTTTGTCCACTAACAACAGAAAAAGAAATTTGGGGACTTTGTTATGGAAGGATTACAGTAGGTGATAAATATTTACTGCACATCCTAAAATCTGAAATCTTATCCCCAAAACATATACTTCAGTTGGCTCAGCTGCCTGTAACTCCAACTTCAGGAGACTCAATATTCTCTACACTCTTCAAGCACACACACACACACACACACACACACATACATACACACACACAGACACACTACACAATAAAATGATTTTAAAATTAGAAAGTATTATGCTCTTCCAAAGTATCCAAATATGGTTCCCAGCAGGCACATTGTATGGCTTACAACCAACATGTATGCTATCTTCTTGGTCCTCCACAGTTATGTGTAATCATGCCACACACCCATTAACACTATCCCCCATTCTGGTATACACATACATAGACAGAATTATAAAATGAGGTTGACAGAACCTAAAGAATGACAAATGGAGGAATCTCTTGGCATTCACAAGCATGTGCATTCAATATTCATATACCTACATATAGAAATATATGCCAACACATAAAAGAAGATTGAATATTTAGTGATACTCAAATATAATGTAGAAACAGAGGGATGTGGCTTGGTGTTAAAACAATTACTGAGATTAAATGAGGCTCTAGGATTCATTCCTATACCACAAAATGAAACACACACACAAATATACACACACACATAAATACAAACACACGTACACACATTGAAAGAAAGAGAAAAGGAAAGAAAAGAGTAGAAAAGAGAAGAACTGGAAAGAAAAGAAAAGAAAAAGCAACCTTCTAGTTATAGCAGTCTCTTAATCAGACAAAATCCCCTTTGATGAAAGTATAGAAATATATTCAATTTCAACCTTTCATTAAATAATAAACCTAAAGAATTGGCTCAGTGACTACAGCACTTATGTTTGGTCAAATATAGGACCTGGGATTTGTTCTTCTGAATTAGTGTTTACACTATTTGGGAACCACCAATCTACTCCATTTCCAAACTCAGAAAGTATGAATACAGGAGTTTTGAGACTATCCCTATCAGGAGCTCTGGGTCTGAAAACTGGAAGACCTGGGCTCAGAGTGTAAGAGACACTAATGGCTTTAAATAAGCCCTTCAAGGGGGCTCAATAAAGTAGAAATTTAAGATAAAACACCCAAAAACTTATGGAAAGAGTAAAGAGTCATTTCTTTAATTATATATATTCTTGTTATATAAATAAAATTTGGGAACATAAAGTTTATCTGTGACATAGGGTGTATAAATTGGAATTGATACTGTACAAAATGCCTGTTAAGGGTTAGATATGATTTCATCATTTCCCTCCATAGTTTGAGGTATTGAATTTGGACTCAAGGAGGCAGTTTCAGAAGGTGATTTGAGCTTTATTTAGAAGATTAATGTACAGTCCCTCAAGGAAGCTGCTATGAATGGATAAGCTTGTCCCCATCTCACTCTCATATTCTTTTTCTGTGATACTGAAACTTCTTCCTATAAACTATTCTGAGGTGCTATCCTTTGCTGTGGGATGCAGCCAAGACCACCATCACTGTAACCTAAGAAAATTCAACCATCTTTCTGCCTAAATTATGTTTACAGTATCAAAGGAGTGAGCAATACAAATTTTAATTTTCAAGAGCATTTAAAAAGTGATGTTTCCTGAAGAGAACACATATGGCTCAAGCTCTAAGATCAACAATTGACAAATGGGACCTCATAAAATTGTAAAGCTTCTTTAAGGCAAAGGACAATGTCAATAGGACAAAACAGGAACCTACAGATTAGGGAAAAACCTTCACTAGCCCACCTAGGAATCCATTCCATCTACAGATACCAAATCCCCACATAATTGCTGATGCCAAGAAGTGCTTGCTGATACAAGCCTGGTATGCCTGTTCCCTTAGAAGTTCTTCCAGTATCTGACCAACACACTCACAGCCAACCATAGGACTGAGCCCAGGAACACCAATGGGTCAGTTAGGGGAAGGACTGAAGGAGTTGAAGGGGATTGCAACCCTATAGGAAGAACAATATCAACTAACTGGACCATCCACAGCTTCCAGGGACTAAACCACCAACCAAACTATACATGGAGGGAGCCAGGATTCCAGATACATATGTAGCAGAGGATGACCTTTTCTGACATCATTGGGAGGGGAGGCAGGCTTGATGCCCCAGCATAGGAGAATGCTAGAGGGGTGAGGTGGGACTGGGTAAGTGGGTAGAGGAGCACCCTCATAGAGGCAAAAGGGAGGGGGAGAGGCAGGATGGGGATGGGATGGGTAACCAGAAAGAGGGATATCATTTGAAATGTAAACAAAGAGAATAAAATAATTAAGGAAAAAAATCTTTATTTCACCTGAAAAAATTATGTATTTAATGTTGCCCTTTTGCAAGCTCCTAGAAACAATACAGACCATTGTTGGGATACATATCTTTCACCAGTCCTGACTGCAATCCTTGCATTAAACCATTAGAAATATTTATGTTGCTCAAATACCTGAAACTATAGAGGACATTCGTCATAAAAATCACCACTAGAGAATTTATATTTTGTCTTAATCAATACATAGACATCCACAAAAACCTATATTCAGAAAAAGTTAAGAAAGATTACCAATAAATAGTATTTATTTGGTACCAGTTAACAGAATTCTTTGGATAGATCATGTAGTGCTGTTAGAGAAGGGATGTTACTAGGGCCGTGGTTTGAGAGTGATCATGTAGTGCTGTTAGAGAAGGGATGTTACTAGGGCCGTAGTTTGAGAGTATACAGATTATGCCACTTTCTGTGCATGCTTTCTGTTTGTATTTGTTGTTGAAGATGTTACTTCTGTGCTTTTTGTTTCTGCTGGTTTGCTTATCTGCCATGTTGGATAATTTAGCTCTCTGGAATTATAGAACCAAAGTAAACTCTTTCTTTATTAAAAAAATTAAAAACTTAAAAAAAACCCACCTTGTGATGTTAAAAATCATAAAAAAGTTGTAAGCCCCAAGAATAAATTTACATTCATATGTGAAAACTGTAATGCATAATTATATGATGAAGTGATTTAAATGTGTTTTAAGTATGAACTTTAACCTCTGCAACACACAAAGGCCATTGCTATACTCATAATTAAATGGATAGAAAGTTGCTGTTTTTAAATAGAAGACTGCTATAATTTATTACTCAATTGACGTAAAGACAAAATAAAAGTGTGTCTTTTAAAAGACAAAGTCCAAGGAAGCACAAGTTCCAAGCTAACCCTAATCTCCCTGTTGTAATTCATTTTTAAAGTCATATTTTTATTCTTTGAGAACTGCATACAATTTGTTATGATCATTTATACACCCTCTGTTTTGGCAGCCATGTTCAGATCTACTTTTACCTCTTATCCATACAAATTAAAGTATTATTTCTTTTAAAACACAAACAAAAACACAACAAAAATCTAGTTAAAACTTTTATTGCCCAAATGTCCTTGAAATTAGTGGCCCTCCAAAGGAGCATGGTTGGCCTAATGGAAAAAAAAAAAAAAAGAGGGATATCATTTGTCAGCTATCTTCTGTTTAGCTATCAATTGCTATTAGCTCCTCATCTCCAAGTAGAATGTCATACCTACCTCCTTTCATTCATATGTTATTTTTTGTAGGTTTATTATACAAGACTTGTACATGTTCTCACAATTGAGTTTATATGTGCAACTGCCTGTGTCCAGAAAACAGCTTTCTTTTGTTATCTATCACCTCCTATTCTTATACCATTTCCATCGCCTCATATGTAATGATCCCTGAGACTCTGGGTAAGAGATGTAAAACAGGTGATATAGGTGTGCTATTTAGAGCTGAATAATTTGCTGTTTCTCACTGAACTTTGAGACAGTTGTGGGTTTCTGAGCTAATTGCTATTTATTTTAAGCAGAATCTTCTGAGAGGAGCTAAAAGATGCCCCCTCATTAGGAGTGATGTTAATAATTTGTCTATTGAGCAGAAATAGTACTAGACTCTCCTATATGGTCTATAATCCATCTAGCAGTAGATTATTGGCTGTTCTCATGGTGCCAGGTATGAGTCGCACCTTATGAATTGATCCTTAACCCATCATAAGTAGATAGTTTTCCCCCATAACATTCATGTCACTTTTGAACTATGAGAGTATATATCATCATAATTATTTTTATTGTAGCTCCTAGGGTTCATAGCTAAATAGGATTGATGATCAGATTTCTACTCTGCTAGCATTCATAGCAACTTCCAGCATTATGAAAATAATTCTGTAAGGATGAAACTTCCAAGTCAATATTAGCTTGATTTTCCATGTTCTATGACTCAAGTATGTGCTATCTTTTGCTAAGGCATTACTATAAAGCACTAGAGGGTCACCAAGAACAGTAGCAATAGCCTGTAATTTTTGATAAGTCTTTGAGCCCCAGCTTGTCAAAAAAGAGAAAATCAATTCAAGGACCTGGGATTTTAATTTGTTCAAAGATAAATTCAGTTGTCAAATAAAGTCATGTCTGATTTCCTCACTAAAAAGGAAAAAAAAGGGTAAAAGAACAAATAAACTTTTAAAATCATAAGAATTTTAAAAACAGGTCCAAAGCCTAAACATGCTAATTTAAAACATGAAAATTTGGGGCAGCAAAATGACTGAGTAGATAAAGGCACAGAGTTGTCAGACCTGAGGATCTGAGTTCAGTACCCAAGATGCAACTAGATGAACACACCCAGCAAGATGTCCTCTGTTTTCCATATGAGCAAACTCATGTTCTCACACCAACACAATAAATATATGGAATGCATTTTAAAAATATAGCATGCTTCCCTTCCTCAGGCAAACATTTTTCTTCTTTATCCCAATATTACAGCTTTGCCAGGTGACAGAACAGAAGTAGGTTTTTATAAAAAATTCTATTTCTTGATAGAAAAGTAAGTGACAAAATCCTGGGATTGATTTTCCATGGAAATGAAGTGTGCATATTTTTCATTCCCTTGGCATTTTAATATTCCAGGCACTTTGGACTGGAACCAAGATGCACTTCCCTATCTACCCCCACCTATTATTTTTGAACCATTGTATGCTACTAAAGAAACCCACAAAATTACATCTATATCTACATCTTTCTAGTTTCCAATCACTAGTGGCTCACCTGTTGAATATTTACTCAATTCTAGTGTTTTTTTTTCTTTTATGTTGTGTGCAGCATGCATTCATTTAATCCCATTCCTAGTACCTCCATTCCTCTCATTTTTCAAATTGTCTTTGTGTTAAATCATGCAAGAAAAGCACGGAAAGAAAAAAATAAATGTAATAACCAAAATACTTGCATTTTCCTTGATTAGAAGTTTTCAGAAGGTATAAAATTTATTTAGGTCCTATTAATTTAACTGTACCCAGGCAGTATTGTGGATGCGAACAAGTGCTGGCTGACAGGAGCCTGATATAGCTGTCTCCTGAGAGGCTCTGGCAGTGCCCAACTAGTACAGAAGTGGAAGCTCACAGCCATCCATTGGACTGAACACAGGGTCCCCAGTGAAAGAGCTAGAGAAAGGACCCAAGGAGCTGAAGAGGTTTGCAGCCCCATAGGAGGAACAACAATATGAACTAACTAGTACCCTCAGAGCTCCCAGGGACTAAACCATCAACCAAAGAGTATACATGGTGAGACTCATGGCTCCTGCTATATATGTTGCAGAGGATGTCCTAGTCAGTCATCAATGGGAAAAGAGGCCCTTGGTCCTGTGAAGACTCTATGCCCCAATGTAGGGGAATGCCAGGGCCAGGAAGCAGGAGAGGGTGGGTTGGTGAGCAGGGGGAGGGGAGTGGGAACAGGAGGGTTTTTTTTTCCATTTTCAGAGGGGAAACCAGGAAAGGGAAGAACATTTGAAATGTAAATTAAAAAATACTAATAAAAAAGAAAATGGAAAAATATTTATGATTTAATAGACTAAAATTTAAACTCTAAGCTTTCAAAATTATCATTACTTGTCATATTTAGCATATGTAAATTTCCATATATATGTAATATCTAATAATTAATACTTTTAGTCTTATCTAATCTTGAACCAGACATTTTCATTTTTAAAAAATAGTTCTAACCATTCATTTTTCTCTATTTCAGATTAATCTTGCTCTGTATTATTCTTTTGAACACACACACACACACACACACACACACACACACACACACACACCACCTATGTCTGTTCACTAAGAACAAAGCAATAGCAGAGAAAGGACCCTTCCACATGACCAGCCCAGACTGTTGTATTGACTCTTTCTTGTTTGCAGTTGGTTTTGGCATTATGAATCTGTGCCATCCCTGGGCTTAAAACCAGCAGGATCGATACCCATAACATCGTGTGTATCAGGTGTATCCATCTGTAAAGCAAGCATTGGAAGGATCAGCAACAACTTGTAGATAATAAAACTGTCCACTTGACAACTTGCTTAGGGATGCTAACTTGCAGCTTCTTATTCTCTCTGTAATTGAAGCAGTTTCTATAAGGAAAGGAAGAGGTCATATAAGGATTGGGAAAAATATGAATGAGTCAATTGTAGATACTAGCCAAGAGGTGACAGTTAAAATTTACACAAAGGGTGCTTTTTACTAATATTTCTTCTTCTCTCAGGATTCCTGGAAATCTTCTATAGTTTCCTGTGATCTTCTACTTAAATACACAATCCTCATGTCCAGAACATAAGGCTCTGTATGGAAGAGGAAGATGATGGAGATGATGATATGAAATGTCTTACTCTTTCTATGGAGGGATGGTTTACCATCTGCAAAGACTTCCCAAGATCTTCAGTTTCTTTCAGTAAAATTCAGATAGCTCTTTGTTGTGGCTCATTGGAAGTCTATATTGCTCAGGAATGTTATCTAATAATGTTACCTAAAAGCAGTGAGAAAAACTCCAGAAGAATTATAACATTTTACATGACATTTTGATTTATATTTGATGATTGCCTGCACAGTTTCAATAACAGAATGCCCATAATAGGGGCTGCTCTTTCTTATAAACACCTATACAATAATTATTAGTACTGTGTTCACTTTATTAACAGGTTTGTAAAAGAAAGTCTATACCGATGATTCTTTCATCAAAATATTAGACATATTTAACACTATTCTTAATCCATATTTATCTGTATTAATTCTTATTTTTCAGTTCTATGTACATTAGCAAGATTTATTTCAGGCTTTAGATCCCAATCAATTAAAAAAAAAAAACAAAAAAAACAAAAACAAAATCTGATATCTCCTCAGAGTAGTTGCAGCTTCCATGTTGGGATGGTGTCACCGAGGTAGCACACTTCATCAGACTCATTGTCTTAGTCAGGTTCCTATTCCTGCACAAACATCATGACCAAGAAGCAAATTGGGGAGGAAAAGGTTTATTCAGCTTACTTCCACATTGCTGTTGATCACCAGAGGAAGTCAGGACTGGAACTCAAGCAGGTCAGGAAGCAGGAGCTGACGCAGAGGCCATGGAGAGATGTTCCTTACTGGCTTTCCTCCTCTGGCTTGCTCAGCCTGATATTTTATAGAACCCAAGACTTCCAGCCCAGGGAGGGCATCATCCACAAGGGGTCCTACCCCTTTGATCACTAATTGAGAAAATGCCCCACAGCTGGATCTCATGGAGGCACTTCCCCAACTGAAGCTTCCTTCTCTGTGATAACTCCAGCCTGTGTCAAGTTGGCACACACAAAACCAGCCAGTACACTCAGCAAGAGTAAGTCCCTGATGCCTACTGCCTAACACTATTCCCAGCCTTAGGAAGGGAAAGAAACAAAATTCACCAGCATGAGGCTGAACGAATGCACATGCACTCACACACTAATGTTAAGGGGCAGCTAACCCTTGGCAAATTGGCTTTTTATTTTTATTTTTATTTTTATTTTTATTTTTTTAGATATTTTCTTTATTAATATGTA
>NW_022196898.1:26868738-26871985 GCF_008632895.1 Mastomys coucha
TTTTTTTTAAAAGTTTGTTTTGTGGGCTTTTTTTTTTTAAGTTTTCGGTTTTTTTCTTCTTTATTTTTCCCATTTTCTTTTGCTACCCAATATATGCAGCACTTGTGGACTCTCAGTTGGTTCCCAGCTTTAAACATAATGTCTCAAAGAGACTAATTCTCCAAGAATCTAAAAACAGACAAAGGTGTTTTGCTGTAAACATTCTGCAGAGATGAGGTAAGGTGGGAGCTTGAGGGGTGGTGGCTGTTTTTAAAAAAGAATCAATACAGTGATGGAAGACTTCAGACATTCTGTGCAGACAGCCCCTGCTGACTCTATATTACTTCTTTCTTACATTTTTGTTACATATTATGATATTGCTTTAGTTTAGATATTCAAAATATCATGAGCTGCATCATTTACTATAAGAGAATGTGATAAAAATTATTTTGTGGCTAAAATTGAGACAATAAAAGGATTAAATCCAGTTTACTAATATTTCCCCATATATCTCCAATTTGCACTCTGATATTAAGCTATTCCCTTTACCTCTATACATTAGAACTGCCACCGTATTGTACTTATAACAAAGGGAAAACTGATCAAAATATTTATATCTTGGTTTTGAGAAATCCAATTAATGATTCCACAAAACTCCAGCAAGATAGCAACAATCTGCTTAAAGCAGGTGTAGTCAGTTTGCCAAAGTGGCCACATTTGATTAAGGCAGGCGGAGAGCTCATCCTCTGTGAGAACTGCAATCAAATCTCTCTTTCTGGAAATTCTTTAACAAGAAACTCTCCAACAACTTCCTTAAATTCAAAGCCCAATCTCTCACTGAGTAAGAAAACAAAACCCAAGGAATCAAACCCGAGATGTAAACATCATATAAGAGTCAACCTGAACTAACACTCAGTGGATCATGAAATTTTTTAAACTCAGATACAGACATCTCTGTTTAAGAAGAACATTACCAGGGGCCAAGGTGACCACATGGATAACTGTATCCAAACTGCAAACATTAAACTACAGACCAGGAAAGCAGAAACAGTAAGCACAATTTCAAACTAGGAATAGGCCAGCTGGTAAGTGATCACAGTGATCTGCCCTGCTTAGTGCTGAAAGAGCCCTAAAGAAGACAACCCTTTAAGATTCATACCTAGAAACAACCCCACAGGCCTCATGGTCACTGAAAACTGCATTTGGTCAAAGAGGTTGAACTGGAAATGCAGATGGCTGCCCATAGAGTTAAATTCATAAACAACTCAGAGAGAGGAAGAATCATCTTGGTTGGTAAGAGAGAGAAGGAGAAATCTGCCTATAGTTTAACTAGTCCATCCTTCTCTAGAGAATGAGGTTGTGTTTGTGTTTTCCAACATCCAAAGACATAGTATCTATTTCTTTAGAGAATAAAATGGTATTTATGTTTTGCAACATCCAAAAGCAATTTGGAAAATAGAGTTCCTCTTATCAATGGCCACAAGATGTGTGGTGTATAAGTAAAGGAAACTCACTATAAGTTGAAGCTACACAGAGCCTACATGGGGTCAAACCATGCAGGATCCCAGCCCTGGAGTCAAGGAGGTAGACACAAGTCCCTTTCCCTAACCAAGAAGATGTTTCCACCTGAAATCTACTTGCAAAGGAAAAAATTAGTTTCTCCAACGAAGTCTCACTGGGTATGCAAACTACATTTAAAGGCAGCCCCCATGTCCAGCAGTAAACAGGAAGAATCAGTAGTATTTTTAAAGACTTTTTCTCTTATATCACTTTGTGTGAATATTTATTGTCTTACTGATCTTTTACTCACATATCATGATATCTAGTTTTGGATTTTAATGAATTCATGTGGTGTTGTTTCTTTGTTTTAATTCTTTTGTTTTAATTTTTGTTGCTGTTGTTTTTCTGTCTGTTTGCTTTCTAAAGAGAAAGAATGAAATGATTTTGTGTTGGGTGGAGAGAAGGGGGGACTTGAAGGAGTTGGGAGATGGGAACTCATGATCAGATTATATTATATGAAAACATTAAAACTAAAAGTTGACCATGGCATGGTATCATCCACCTCTATCTCCAGAACTTGTGAGGCAGAAGGCAGGTGATCCTCAAAAACAGCCTGATCTATGGTGAATTCCAGAATGACCAAGAAACTAAAGAGAGACCCTGACTGGGGGGAAAGAAAAGTTCAGTTCATTTGACTACCTAAAGTTTATAGCGTTCTTTAATTTTAATCAGAGGCTTAGCAATTTTAGCTTTGCCAGATGTCTGTGAAATCACATGTTCTAATATTAAAAACCATTCCTTTTAAATGTTCTGAAAGAATTTTTTTATTGAATGAGGCTAGGAAAATGGCCAATATTTTTGGTCATTTTTTTTTTGAAATGCTGGTTACAAGATGAAAAAAAAATCAGTGTCAATAATCTGAAAACATTTGCAACAGTAAGCTTCAAAAATATAAAACAAAGAAATTATATAGCCATATGTGTGTACTTGTTAAGTGTAACATTATGCTGGCTTCAAAACATATACTAAGGGAGAACTCCTCCCCAGGGTAACATACAAATTTAATAAAATATCTAATTAGAAAAGTTATTGATGAAGTGATATGTTATTACTACATATGACTAAAGATTTTACAATAAATATCAATTTCTGTCCTAATATTGATATTACTTTTACAACTTAAGAAATCATTATTAAAAATTAGATTGAAATATGGAAGTAAGTGTTTTCATTGACATGTAAAAGTTTTAATCATATACAAGTGTCAGCTTGAATAAAAATGTAAAGCCATTTTGGTTATTTCCCTCTAGTTGGTTCCACTAGAATGTGTAGAGATCAAGAAAGATTTTTCTGGATTTCTAATATTTAAGTAATATAGCTAGATGCTAATTTTGAAGAAATAGTAGTACATTATGAAGGGATAAATAAAGGTTGAGAAGGGGTAATTATTATAAATATTCTAGATATATAGATAATATTATCTTGGTCATATATTTTTCTTTTACATGTGTATTTATAAGTTGGATATATTATCATTGATACTATTTTGGTCATACATATTTTTCTTTTACATTTACATTTATTTATTAATTAGCATATGTGTCTTTCTCCATGTGTATGTATTGGCATGTATGTGCCATGGTACATTGAAGGTCAGAGTATATGATATGATAACTTATATGATTTGATTCTTCCACACCAGAGGTTCCAGGGATCATATTCAGGTTATCAGCTTCAGTGATAAGAGCCTTTTTTTTTTTTTTTTTTT
>NW_022196898.1:26872692-26896207 GCF_008632895.1 Mastomys coucha
TACCCACAGAAGGAGTTGCAGAGATTAACTATGGAGCAGGGACTGAAGGAAGGGCAAGCCAGCCTAAGAGCCTTTCTTTACGTGAGGAAATGAATGTTTATCCCCATAAACTAATTTTGCTTCTAAAATAAGAAAGTAAAGAATGGAGATATTGGTTGGTACTTTGGTTTGAAACAGATTGGTCCTCTTAGGCTCATATTCTTGAATGTTTGGTTTCCGGTAGGTGAATCATTTGGGAAAAATTAGGAGGCCTAGCCTTGTTGGAGAAGGTGTAGACTTGGTGGAAGAGATGTGGTTCTAGTAGTGGGCTTTGGAGTTACAAAAACCTATGTTGTTCCCAAGACTTACTCTTCCTGCCTGAAGACCAAGGTGTAATGTTTCTGCTACTGCCCCACCATCATGCCTGCCTGCCTGCCACCATTCTTCCTACCATGATGAGCATGGGCTATGAAAGTATAAGCAAGCCTCCAATTAAATGGTTTCATTTATATGCTCTCTTGGTCATCATGTCTCCTCACAGCAACAGAACAGAGGCTAAGATTGTTAATAAAGTGTTTACCAAGGGAACATGAAAACCCGAATTGTAATATCAGTACCTATATAAAAAGAACACACATACATAATCACAGATCTTGAGAGGCAGAGGCAAGGAAGTCCCAAGGGCTTGTTGGCCAGCCAGTTTAGCCTAAATCAGCAAGAGGGTCTAATTAGGCACATTGCTTCAAATATAAGTAGGGGGAATGATTGAAAAATACACCTGATATCATTCACTGCCCTCTAAATACACATGTGTGTATTTGTGCATTCACATGTACTCCCCATCACACTTTTCACTCACATATATAAACACAAATATTCAAATCAAATGAAATAGGAAATATTTCAGATTGTAAAAATAACAATTAGGATAAGATAGCTGAAACCAACGTGAGGACTGAAATAGATGAAATTTTCAGATTTCTAAAATTGATGGAACTTTATATTATAAAGATATTATTGGTAATGGAAAATAACAACAAATATAATATGTACCAAATTTCATAGCTTATTACATCAAAACTATATGACATCTACCTGTGTAATGTTTCAAAAATAATTTTTGTGACCCCAGTCTTTCCAAGCAAAACTCTGCTGTTCCTGTGGCTCATTCATATTAATGATGAGGAAGAACATGCAGAACTCTGGGCTTTGCCATCATTATAAATTCTACTCGGGGAAGATAATGAAGCATTTCTGGCAATGTAATCCATGGTCATTTCAGTTTTGTGTGTTCTTGCAGTCACTTGGCCTGTAGATTGGAGCTTATTAGACCTTGCTTGAGTGATTGTTACAAGAGTACTATTCTCTTGGGTCATGTCTAAGGATCTCTGTTCTACTCTATTATTCTGTATTAGTTGAACCACAGCTGACCTCAAATATCTCATTATTTTAGATGAACACAACAAACTGATTAAAAATTTTAGATGATATTGTACTTTGAAGTCATACTTCTCATACCCAAGCACAGTGTATGTATTCATCCTGTTAAAATGGAAATAAGCTTAAATAGTATCTATAAAATTACCTATACAATGACAATTTTACAATGTACATATTGTGGTCAGCAATATGAGGGAATATTTCCAAATAAATATTATTTAATCATTATAATAATATATTGTATTCATCATAACTTATTTTATGTTGATTACTGTTTTAAATTTCAAGATATGGATGAACTACACAGTGCTTTCTTTTCCTAAAATTACTATTATCACAAAGAAGAAATAAATGAATAAAATATTAACATTTAATATATTATATTTCCCTCCATAACAAAAACAAGATACAAAACCCAGGGAAAAAGTCACATCTTACAATAATGTTCAAGACACTAAAGTCATTGGAAAGAGCAACAAGGTAATAGTAAGAATTATCATATAGGAAAACAGAGGTGGGGGATGAGAAGTGACAGTGAAGCAATAGCAATAGTGAAGTGAAGTGATAGCAATAATCTTCACTCATCTGGAACATAGACACTGTACATGGGTAATTAAAAAGAAACTATCTCACATGGAATCTCTTTTCCCCCTGTAAAGACACTCTGTGACTAACAACTGTGTCAGCCTAGCAACTGTGTCAGCCTACTGTATTTTGAAAATGTCATCATTCAAGATGCCTTCTATACTGCTCAGATGTCAAACTTTGCAGTTTAACAAATGATACCTTACATGATGCTTTTTCTTTCTCCTAATCTGATAACTGCTTAGGAGCTGTTGCTCCCCGCTCCTGCCCAATAGCATCAGAGTTTTATAGCATAAAAAGACAGCTCAGAGTTCAGGAAAAATCCAAAAACTCAGTATTATATTTATTGACTACTGAGGGCTTTCATTCCATTACAAATTCAGAACAATGTAAGCTGTGATATCATAACTAGTGGTTAGCTATATGAATTAGTTATTGTGGGGAAAATGAGAAGATGAGGGAAGAGGGTGGAAACAAAAGGAAGAGAAAGCAGGTTTTTATAACATGAAAATTGTAGTATTACAGCATTTTTAAAAAGAGCTGTATTTAGTAATGGTCTTTGTACATTTAGTGTATTTTATCAAACATATTAAGCAGAATAATATAAGTTTATATGCACACACTTAGTGCTGGTAATTCAAGAATCCAGGAAATTCAAATGTAAGATTTCTGTTAGGGGTAGGAGCTCTCAATTTCTTAGTCAACTCCCTGCTTCTGAGTCCTCATAAGACACAATCAACTCACAAGCTTCCTCTGATGTCTTCAGCAAGGACAGTCACCTCACACAGGAATGTTATTTCCTCATGAGAAAATCACCCCCACCTGTGGAAAACCTCAGTTCTGTTTCATTTCCCAGAATGGACACACTGAGAGATTCAGAAATTTAGATGATGAGAATTGCTATTCCATTGATTTTACAATGCTGAAATTATGGTATGATTTATAACCTCAATGACATATTCAAGTTGTCCTTAAGAAAAAGAAAATAAAACTCTCATAATAATTAATGTCACTAAAGTACTGATACCTGAAGTATTTTTCAAGTGTCAATTTTGTAACAATGTTACCTTTCTGGGTGCTACATTCAGAGAGATCTGATATACAGCCTGATTCTAATATTGAATGTGTTTAAAAGGAGATACAAATCTATAGGTTTAAACATTTATATGAATGTAAATGTGAACCAATAAAGACTAGTCATGGGCTGGAGAGATGGCTCAGTGGTTAAGAGCACTGACTGCTCTTCCAGAGGTCCTGTGTTTAATTCCCAGCAACCACATGGTGGCTCACAGCCATATGTAATAGGATCTGATGCCCTATTCTTGTATGTCTGAAGAAATTGAAGTCAGATGCATAAAATAAATAATAAAATAAATCTTAAAAAAAAAAAAAGACTGGTCACTAAATTTGCAGAGATGGTCAATGACTTAATACATACCAAGCAAACTAGCATGTTTGTCCAATTATTATTAGAAGAAGAAATCAAATGACTTAAAATGACAAATACATTTAATGGGTAATGTACAGAAAACATTCCTTTAAATATATCAAAAATAATAAATTTTGCTGATTTTTTTCTATAGGATTTTTATGAATATGTTGAAAGAAATAATCTTAACTAATAGGGTAAGAACCCAAGCATATGCATTAAGATGAACATAGTAGGATAAACTTCTATGACTTGTGAATATTGATGAGAAGGCACATTTTATGAGGTTTATGAATGATTTATGTATTTGTATTTTATGTGTATGTGGACCCTATCTACATATATGTCTGTGTGTCATGAGCATGTAGTATATGTGAAGGCCTGAAATGCATGTCAGTTCCCTGGAACTGGAGTTACAGTTAGTTGTGAAGCATAGTATGGGTGCTTAAGATTGAACCTGGGTTTCCTGAAAGAGGATTTGTTATTGTTTTTAAGTGCTGTGCCATTTTATCAAGATCTACATTTTATCATTTTACATTTTTTTATTCTTCAGGTTCTGAAACGTGAATTTCCATTTATACAAGGTATTCCGTAGCACCCTCTCATGACAAGATTGTATTGTATTATAATGAGACATTGAAGAAACATAACTTATAGGGAATGGAATTCTATACATAGCTTTAAGAAATAGTTTAAACTACATTTTTCAGATATCAAAATATATGTACTGAGTATTAAATGATTCTAACTTTTGAAAAGCTTTCCTTGATAATTATATGTCTATTTAGATATATTTTAGTACAATGCCATTTCCTTAGCTGAAATATTGAAATGTAAAAAATTAATTTGGAAGACTCTCTAATCATAAAGACTACCAATTGCATTTTAACATACTTCATGTATTTTCAGGACTACAGATGAAAGCATCTTTAAGACATAAGAGTAGCCTACTTTGTAAACATGTAAAATTTTAGTCACATGCAAAGCAGAGCAGAAGTCTAGTGCAATATGAGCAAAACCACATCTGTGACCAGCTCACCTACAAGCTTTACTATGAACTAGAAGAAATACTTCAACCATCTTTAATGAACAGAGGCAGAAGGCAGATTATAACAGGACATGAAATTTCTGGGATCCTATTCTAGGTCCTCCTGTGACCAAATACAATGGAATCATATTTTGCGAAGCTAAAGGTAAAATCATCACAACCAAGAGATTAAAAACATAGAGAAAGGCCCTTTTCCAGCAGCAGGCAAGGAGGGTATAGGAAATATTTTCACAATGCCCTCATTGACAAAGGAGGCATTTACACTTATCCAGTAAGCTTGTCCATTGCATGTTCAGCTGAGCTTTTAGTTGGAAATGAAGAGAATGATACTTTGAACTTTTAATAATAATAATAATAATGATGATGATGATGATGATGATGATGATAATGATAATGATAATGATAATAATAATAATAATAATAATAATAATAATAATAATAAAACTCTTTCTCTGCAGGTACCTCTCTAGTTTAGTCACAAACACAAACCGTAAAATTTATAAACTTCTTCTTTGTAGAAGAAAAAGGAAAGAAAAAAAAAAGAAAAGAAAAAGAAAAACTTCTTCAGTATTTTAATCTCTCAGCCATAACTTGGATCTTGATCTGATTATTATTTCTCATATATATTTTTATAGAAGAACTCCATGGCCTCTAATCAAATGGATGGTGTCTGAAAACAGGGCTGCATCCTAAGTTTACTAATTACCTATGTGGTAAATATCCACCTGTCTACTCAGGAATGCAGCCCATACAAATGGCCCATAATAGAGAGCAACTTGTTCTCCCTCAACTTCCACAAACCAAGGGCCCTCACACTTTATCATGGAGTCAGCTGTCTGAGCTGGCCTGCTGTCTCTTTCCATACATTTCACTAAATCCTTTCCTTGCCTTTTCAAGCTTCTCATAACTTCTTTTGGCACATTTGTCTCTAGTGTTCCCAATTTCATTTCACACAGTGCACTCCTGGAACACTGGCTTAATCCTCAGACCAAGCAGGCAAGAAGATCTGAAGGAAATAGGACTATATTAGATATACCTTGAATTGCTCTCAGTCATTAAGGGGCACTTCAATTCTAAACTTACTGAGTAGGCCCCCTACATCTGGGAATTTTTTTTATTAGATAGTTTCTTTATTTACATGTCATATGATAACTCCTTTCCCAGTTCCCCCTCTGAAAAAAAGAAAAAAATAAAATCAAAATAAAACAAAACAAAAATGAAAACAAACAAACAAAAAATCCTATTCCCTCCTGCCTCCCCCTGCTCACCAACCCACCCTCTCCTGCTTCCTGGCCCTGATATTCCCCTACACTAAAGAAAAAAACATTTAAAGGGGATTGGATCTACTTATGGCTTGGTGGAAATCTGGATAGGAAAAGTCCTCCTTTCTGTCTTCACTGCAACACTGTTAAAATTTCATAGAAAATGATGCAAAACCCTGTGTGCATCTGCACATGTGTGTGTGTGTGTGTGCATGTGTGTCTGAGCACTACAAATTTAACTGTGAATAGGTTATCAGAACTGTGTGAGTTCTCTTTACAAGAGGTTAATTCCTGCTGTGGCTGCAAAAGGACTTCAACCTTTCCCTGATTATCTCTCAGAAAAATAGGAATTCTATGGACATTTTAATCCTTTAAGATGTTATTTTAGTAATCTGATAGAGGCATAGGAGGAGTGTCTCTTTAGTTACTGCCTCTCCTGCATAACATCATGGTTACAACGATGACAAATTTCTGAAAGTAGAAATGCACTGATATGGAATTCCAATTTTCAGGACCTTATGTGTGAGATTCTATGCCAAGGATGCATATGGTTCCCCTCCAGGAATCCCACTTTCTATTGGGAGAAGACAATATTTAGAAAAACAATGGATTTTCATAGCAAAGCCTTACTTTTCAACAGTACAAGCATCAAAAGAGCTCCCCCTGATTCCAACACTGTTGCCCATGTTTTCCTCAAAGAATGCAAAAAAGCACCCCAGAAAACACTTGCAAAACTTTAGCCCTAAAAATAAGTGCATGGAGAACTAAGATAGTCATAATAATATTGACAGGGATAACTGAAAGACCATCAAAATCAAGATTCAATTTAAAAAGAGTGACTTTAGGGGAAAAGTGACAATGAGGAAAACAAGTGCATTAGAAAAATAAAAGGCATCATCCAACATCTAAATGTCAGGACACTGACCCAAAACCCTAAAAGAAAAAGAAAAAGTCCGTTTATATTGGTTCCCCTTTAACATGATATATTATCAGCATTTAATGAAATCAAACAGCTTGTGCTGTATTTTGAGGATTCAGTAAAACACAAGAACCAGTCTTAGATATGACAGAGGTGTTGGAATCATCTGACTGAGAATAGCTTAATATAGAAGATTCCATTTTGTGCAAGAACAGATGGATTCTGTAGGTGAAATGAGAGCTCAAGAAAACTCTGCCAGGACACATATATCACACCACAGGAAGATGCTCATACACTGATATGGTAATCTTAGATATTGGCATAAACTCATCAAATGAGGGTGCAAAAAGAAATAAATGAATCAATAGGTATAATAGAAATAGCAACAGTAGTAATACTAGTAATTTTAGTTTACAATACAGTATACAAAGCTCAAATTTTATAGCATAGATTATTTAGTTAAGGAGAAAACCAAAAGAAAAATGAGAGAAAAGAACATCATTAGTTGAAAAAATATCTGCCATAATCTTGTTTAGGGTGTTTTAAAATTAAAGCAATGGAAAAAGCCATAGTAAAGAGAAACTAGGAAATAATGAAGATTATTAACACACAGAAACACACACACACAGTAATACAGATACATGCACACATATACAATATTCTAGTTAAATTTCTTAAAAAGATAAAAAGCTTGCAATTGCAATGGAACTTAAATACACATAAACAAGGAAAACAATCATATTATACTTCTTAGGAAAGTCTTCAGAGAGGAAGAGAGTTAAAGAAAATGAAATACTCTGTTTTTAAGAGCAAAAGAGAAACAAAAGCAAAAGTAGTATTGAAGCATTTCATAACTGAAAATTCACAAATTTTAAATTTGATAAGAATTTAAATAAATAATGGATAAGTAAGTACAATGTACAACAAAAACCAGAAAAGTTGAAAGAAGGGGAAAATAAAAAATGAAAATATGAATAAGGAATAAAAAATATCTTACACAGATGAAAAATACTATATCAACCATAAGAATAAACTAAAATATAAAAGATATAAATTTTGGAATTAAAAGCTAGAAATTGAGAGACTATATTGACGTATCCCATACATTTTCCTCAACAAACAAAATTGAAATATAAAAATGACAAGTTTAAAATGGGCAAATAGCTTCCACCGTATTGTGGCACCACCTATGCTGTGGGTGCTTTAGGGTTGACCATCACTTCCTCCAGCATGCAGCATGACTCTCTGCAGTTGATAGCTCCTGATCGGGGAACAGATGGAAGGAAGACTCACCTTCCCATGGAAGGCTGACCACTCAGAGTTTGACAGTGCTCCAGTAAGTATAGGGACAATGCAAAATAGACTAATTATTTTAATTGCTCTATTGGGGGTTTGTGGACAAGATGGAGTGGAGCAGACATGGGAAGATTTTGAGGTGAGTGTGATTGGGATCCATGATTTAAGATGTAATCAATAATAAATAAGAAAGAAAAAATGACAGAAGAGCAAAAGTGAGGTAGCTGGTCATAATCCTTTCATTAAACCCTATCCTATTCTAGTTAGTGATGACTGCATGTTAAATGCCTTCAGAGCTTTACTTTGTTTCTTATTCTATTTTGAAGAAACATTATCCTTCAAACTATTTCTAAGTCAAACACTTCTATTTACCAGAGAAAGTCAATTCAAAGTTTCCAAATCATTCACCAATACAAAACAAGAACCACTAAAGGGCTGGAAACACCACAGATAAATAGAGAGAGGCAAGGTGAGCATGTTACCTCCAACTTAACTTTACTCATAAAAGGAGAATAATAATGTTGGTATCTTATCAGAGTATAGAAAGAATAAATAGCATGAAGTAAAGTACTTAGAGTAATTATTGACTCCTAATGATTACTTCTTATTTTTCTATCAAATACAGTAGAATCTCTCTTTCCCTTACTCTTGGATTATTAGACAATAGAAAATTTCTACAATAAAATTGTATTGGGGTTTTAAGTATATGTATCATGTATGTGACAACTAATGATACTAACATTTTATACATTCAATATACATTGTGTATGCTGTAATAGAATAACAGCTTACCATAACTTGATATTTTAACCATACATTCTAATCACTGCAACAAAAATGAACCAAAATATTATTGATCATGTTGTAAAACAGGATGGAGAAAACTCACATGCTCTAACTTTATATAAGAATCTGTATTCGTCAAATTGTCAGTGCTGAGAAAAACTCGTGAGAAATCAACTCACCACAGGAATGGTTCTGGGGATTCATGGTTTCAGAGCCTTCATTGCATAGTTACTTGCATGCATACTTTGGGCCAATGGTGAATGCCATGGCAGGGAGCATATGATGGAGCAAAGCTGTTCTTGTCATAGTGGCCACGAAGTAAAGGAGAGGAAGTTGCTGGGGACAAAGTAAACCCTGCAAGATCATGTGCTCAATGAACTACTTCTTCCAAAGTCCTAACTTCAGATGTTTTCAACTTAACGTTTCAAATGTAAATTTTCCAATAACATTAAGTTATGCATTGTTGTACTTACGGTGGCTCCCTGCTGATGGCCTGGGTCTCTCTCTCTCCCTGGGACTGAGGCCTACTGGCGGGGGCATGCATTAAGTTAAAAACGAGGCAATGTATAAATGAGGTATTTTATTATAAGAGAGAGAAAATAAGTTGGTCAAGTAGAGAAAGGAAAGAGTAGGAGAAGAGAAGGAGAGAGAGAAAGAGAAAGGAAAGGAAGAAAGCAAGAGAGCAAGAAGGCAAGAGAAGAGAACAAAGAGCAGGAGAGAGGAGGAAGAGGGCAAGAGAGGAAGAAAGAAGTGAGAGAGACAAAGAGCAACAGAGGAGAGGAAGAGGACGGGAAAAAAAGAAGCAAGAGAGGAAAGAGGGCAAGAGCAAGAGAGCGACGAGGGGGCAAACCACCCCTTATATTGTATGGGGCGTGGCATGTCTGGCTGTGGTTAGATGACTAGGGGTAGGATCCAGCTAGAATGCTGGGAACTTGGGGCATTGTCTGCCTGATAAAGTACACATCTCCTGCAGGGCCAGCTGTGAGCGGTTGTGACTGAAGCAGGAGCCAAAGACTCAGGAGTTATAGTCGAGCTCCTTCTGCCTCCTCCAGTCAGAGACTGCCCACTGAGGCTCCAGGGCTCATGGACAATTACTTGACTGAGTCAAAGTTGCCTGAACAGACCACTGCTGTAAACTGCCCCACAATGCATCTATAAGTGGATTAGCCCATTCATAAGGTCAGTGACATCATTATCTATCTCAAAGCTCCATCTTTCAACACTGCTCCACAGAGAACTGAATATTCAACATATGAGATTCGCAGGGAATCTCAGGTCCAAATCATAACAACCACTCACTACCACTGTAATATCGAGAAGGCCATAGACCTTCTCTATGCCTGAGTCCTTTATCTTCAAATTGAGAGCATTTTTTGATCACATAGAATTTTTAATGAGAATTAAATGACCAATGTATATGTAAAGATGTAGAAATTCTACATAGTACGCACTTATGTTTACTGGTTTGTATTTGTATTTATTAATAAAATGTCCACAGAGAAAAATTTGTATTTTTCTCCTGAGTGCCCCAAATACATTTCATAGTTGAAATTCAACCTTGTTTATCTGTCTATTTTTGGTATATTGTATTATTTAATCGAAAAATACATATGAAAAGTTAAAGAATAAAAAAATTCTATATCACATATATGTGTATTTTTATATTCACCTGTACCAACAATTGAAAGAAAGCTAGACAAGCTTTGCTAACTTCAGAAAGACTAGACTTCAGTCCATTTAAGATGATCAAAAGTAATAGGAGGTGGTACTGAAAAACAGGGTCATTTTTTTCAAAAAGACATCAAAATCCTGAATGTGTGTGCACCTACTACCAAAGTCTTTGGTAGCAAAATGTATGTTTATCAATATCCAAGCATCATTCCCCAAGCAAGATCACACTGTGGACTGTAAATAACTACTTTTAAAAATAATGGAGAGAAGAGAAGTCAACCCAAGTCAATCCTGGGTCCATTATGCTATTAAACTAGAAGCCATTGTCACATCAAATCTGGAAAGTCCTTCAGTATTAGGAAATTAAAACCAATGTTTTACACAGATTTTAAGTTTCAAGAAAAATATTTAAATTATTTTCAACCAAATAAAAAACATCATATGACTAATCAAATTTGGGATATTGTGAAGGGGAATAAACTGGTAAATTTCTAAATGCATGAGGAATTTATTTAATGAAGATGTTATCCTGGCTCAGCTCTGCTAGGACAGTGGAGCCAGCTTATTCAGGCACCTAAGAAAACATGTGGAAATATCATGAGAGAAAATTATAGTTAAAGCTTCATAGCAGGTAAGTTAATGCTGGGGAAAATCTTTCTAACAAGGTAGAAAACAGAAGGTTGTGGACAACCATCTTTCTTTTGTGCTAAGCCTAAAATTTGATCCAGACTTCGGGAGCAACATCCCTATTGCACTCTTCAAGCCCAGTAGCCATAGCTAGACAGAAGTCTTTTATGGAGGTGGGGATTTTAAAGTTAGGCTAGGTAAGAGCAGACAAACTTACTTTGTTCTCCTTTTGCCCCTCCTTTCTTGCATTAATTAATTTATTCACTTTTCATTCCAATTGCAGCCTCCCTCTCCTCCCAGTCCCCTATCGTATCCCCTCCTTCCCTCCTATTTCCTCTGATAAGAGACAAGACAACTTCCCCAGATTTCAACCCACCGTGGCATATATCAAGTCAATACTAGACTACGCATATCCTCTCCCATTGAGGCCAGACAAGGCAGCCCAGTTAGGAAAATGGGATCCACAGGTGGTAACAGAATCAGGGCCAGCACCTGCTTCAGTTGTGGGGGACCCAGATAAAAACAAAGCTGCATGTCTGCTACATATGTTCGGGGAGGCCTAGATGCAGACCATGTATGTTCTTTGGTTGGTGATTAATACCTGAGAGTCTCAAGGGTCCAGGTTAATTCACTCTGTTCGTCTATGGAATCCCATCCCCACCTTGTTCCACAATCCTTTTACTAACTCTTCCACAAGACTTCTTTAATATTTGGCTGTGGGTCTCTGTACCTGTTTCAGTCAGTAGCTGGGTGGAACCTCTCAGAGTACATTTATACTAGGCTCCTGCCTGCAAGCAGAGTTTCATTAACAATGTCAAGGATTTTCTCTTGCCATGGGAAAAGTACCAAGTTGGGGCCAGTCATTGGTTGACCATTGAGACTCCCAGTAGTAGGAAATATTGGAGTCTAAAGTGGAAATCTCCTATACGTAGACAGGACTCCCAGCTGAGAAATACGGACACCAACCCACCCACAAAAATTTTTACCTAAAATTTGTCCTGCTTACAAGCAGTACAGGGACAAAGATGCAGCAGAGACTGTGGAAATGGCCAGCTAATAATGGACACTCTTGATATAATTGACATTAGGAACTTGCTACCTCAGCAAGAAGCAGAATGTCTATCCTCTCTTGGATAATTCAAACTTGACACATTCCTCAGTCATGAGGAGTTAATGTGGTCTCCTGACATATCTGATTCAAATGATTCTACCTCAGCTGCTTTCACTGATACCTGGGGACCTGGCAGGAATCTCAGGAATGCAGAGATCTTTAAGGTCTTTGATACAAACATCACTGAGGGCCATTACATAGGTTATATGTCAGATTTGGTTCTGAACAGAAAGCAATTCAGTAAAGTACATGGACAGCAAAGATTGTGAAGCACTTGAAGGCTTTGTTTTCAGAATAATAATTCTCTAAACTTTATACTTGTTTAAATAATGAAGAAAAACTAGACAGTTGGATTTATATGAAAGTAAACAGCAAACGACAGCCTGGTCTAATTTATATTGAATGCCATTCAAATGTGAATACACTGCATGATTCATGTATATGTCAAGTCACGTTTAGTTTAAGGAAACTGATCACTTCAAATATGTATCACTTGCCATAAAAATATTTAAAATGTTAGCTCATAATTTGATTAAAGTACATAGTAAATAATTGGCTTCAGCCTTCTCTCTACTGCACATAACTGCTTTCTACTGATGTCTAATTACGAAACATAATACAGATTGGCCAACTTTCTTTTGTCATTATTTTTCTGAATGTTAATCTCCTTAGACTCTTCCAAACATCACTCTGATATCAACTTCTATGAAATCAATTGTTTGGATTTTACATCCACATGAAATCATAGTAGTTGTCTCTTTATGGCTTCTTTATGGACTAGTCCAGTTTTCTTGTGAAAGAAACAGACTTCCCCTCTGTATATATAAAATGAGAACATATGTGTCTTAGTCAGGGTTTTTATTCCTGTACAAATGTCATTACCAAGAAGCAAGTTGGGGAGGAAAGGGTTTATTCAGCTTACATTTCCACATTGCTGTTCTTCATCAAAGGAAACCAGGAGTGGAACTCAAGCAGTTCAAGAAGCAGAAGCTGATGCAGTGGCCATGGAGGGATATTACTTACTGGCTTGCTTGGGTTCCAGTTCTGTTTTCCTTTGGTGATAAACAGCAACGTGGAAATGTAAGTTGAATACATCCTTCCCTCCCAAATTTGCTTCTTGGTCATGACATTTGTGCAGGAATAGAAATCCTGACTAAGACAAATTGGTACCAGCATAGTGGGGGTAATCCTGTGACAACACGACCATGTTTTGGGGAGGACTGTGAAAGGACTTTGGAACTTTGGAATAGAAGAATTATTGGGATATTAAGAGCTCCTTAGGATGTTCTATAAGAGCTTTGAAGATAATGCTGAGATCAGTGCAAACAGTGGAGGCCTGGTTTGTAAAATTTCAGAGGGAAGATGAAAGACTTTTAGCAGGGCCATTGCTATTTTAATTGTGAAGATACTGTGGTTTTGGTTAGCTGGGGCTCAAGAATCAGCTGTGATTAGCAAGATACCAGAACTACAAAAGCAAAAGCATGGCATTACTGGGACAATTGATGTTGGTTAGCTGGAGCAAAGAAACCAGCAGTGATTAAGAAGAGACCAGCATCACTGAGGTGAAATCTCCTGGGAAGTGTTTTCTAAGAAAACAAAGAAGTTGTGTTCCAGAGATAGTGAAGCTTATATTTTGTACTGCAGCTGTGCTTGGTAATGTGTAAGAGTCATCCAGGTGGTACTGGCTTTGAAGGCATGAAGGGGTCATGAAGAATAGCTTGACATTGTGAGGGGCCATGGAAGGCAATTAGTGAAAGTGCAGGCTCAGTTGTTGTTGTTGGCCCAGGACTGAAGGGGTTGTGCAAAAGATTTGAGGCTTGGCACCAACAAGAGAGCCTATGAGAGGCTACAAGTGAAGGCTAGTTGCAGCAGAAGGACCCATTGTGTTGGAGATGCCAGTAACATGGGATGATCACCAAGAACAGCAGTGGCAGTGTAGTAGATCAACCTGAGCTTAGACTGCTATAGAGGGCAAAGCTGGAGAAGTGGCACCAGCTCTTTGAAGGAGCCCAGAAGGTCGCATATACATCCCAGACACTGGAACAAGAAACTAACATTTAAGCTGCTTTCATGAATAATTAAGTTTACATTAATATAAAATATACAGTGGCAATGATATAGACTTATAACATTTAACATATTGTAATTCAATATCTTGTTTACACAGTGACATTCTGTTTTCAACAGCTTGTGTAAATTTTCAATTATTAGAAAATTGTATGAAAAAGTGCTTGCATAGAGCACAGAAAAGAGCTCAGAATGTGTTTATGACAAATTCTTAAACTGGGATGTTTTCTCATGAATGAAACAGACTATGTTATTTGTATCAACTACACTTGAGTTCCAAATGATGTGTCTCATTTTTCAAATTTCTATAATGTCAGTACAGTTATAAAAGATTTGCTTTATATATAAATACACATTTACATGTATGCATAAATATGAATATATATTTAAGCTTCAAAATATTGCACACATTTGAAGTGAGTGCAGAGGAAAGTTTGACTAGAGCATATCCAACCACCAAAGAGAAGTTCCTCACAGAAATGCTATGAGTTTATGAGGGCTACAGCAACAGGCTGCAGGAGTTCTCTTATAGAAATACAGTATGGTCACATGGTATGCACTCACTGATAAGTGGACACTAGCCCCAAAGCTTCAAATAACCAGGATACAATTCACAGACCACATGAAGCTCAATAAGAAGGAAGACCAAAGTGTGGGTGCTTTGGTCCTTTTTAGAAGGAGAACAAAATACTCATAGGAACAAATTTGGAGATAAAATGTAGAGCAGAGACTAAAGGAAAAGACACCCAGAGACTGTCCCACCTGGGATTCTTCCCATATACAGTTGCCATACCTAGACACTATTGTGGATGTCAAGAAGTGAATGATGAAAGGAGCCTGTTATGGCTGTCTCATGAGAGGCCCTGCCAGAGCCTTACAAATTCAGAGGCAGATATTAGCAGGCAACCATTGGACTAAGAGCAGGATGCCTAGTACATAAGTTAGAGAAGGGACTGAAGAAGTTGAAGGGGTTTGCAACCCCATGGTCAATCAACCATACCTCCCACAACTCCAAGGGACTACGCCATCAACAAAGAAGTACACATGGCTTCAGTTGTTTATGTATCAGAGGATGGCCTTTTCATCCACCAGTGGAAAGAGAGGTCCTTGGTCCTATGAAGGCTTGATAGATGCCCCAGTGAAGAGGGAATTGAGGGCGGGGAGGTGGGAATAGGTGGGTGGGTGGAAAGACACCCTCATAGAAGCAGGGGGAGGGAGGATGTGAGAGGGTATTTCCAGGAGAGAAGGAAACCAGGAATGGGAATAACATTTGAAATGTAAATAAAGAAAATATCCAGTAAAAAAAAAAGAAATACAATATGGAAAATATCAATGAACAAAATGGGTGTTATATTACCAGATGTTTTGAAAATGAAGAGAATGTCTCCTAAAGTTCTACAATAAAATACATACTTTCTAAGTACCATGTCAATTGTTTAAATATCTGGGGATATGAACATCATTCTACATAATGTAAAATGCTAAAAGATTTTCATAAGATGCTATAGGCATTAATGTTGCTAACAGAATAACTAATGAAAATATTTCCATGTATCCCATTTAAGAGCTATATATCTTAAGCTAATGAACATTTTGTAACATAAAAGCCCAGGGACAAGAGGCTAGAGAAATAGCTCAGATTATTAAAAGGAACCTTGGTGTTCCTTTTACAGGTTCTCACATCGAAGGTTACAGTCATCATTTAAGGGAATCTGACATTTTGCTTTGTCCTCAGATGGTACTGAATTCATTTATTATACATACATACATACTGGCAAAATACTTGGGCACATGATAAAAAACAAATAAAATGTATTTTTTTAAAAAATTAAGAGACATATTTGATTATTATCAAAAGGTAGCATTAATAAATCATAGAATAATCAAATAATATATTACATATTAGTAAAAACAAGTGAGTTGAAATAAATGACTTGAATTAATATGACTATATCTTTATTGCCAAACTAGCATGCTATTTATTAAAGTCTAAATATGAAGTACAGCATGTGTAATTTATAAATAAATTAAAATCCAGTAAAGCATGTAAGTCAGAAGCCTGTTTAATGTGTGTAAGGCAAACATTTCTTAAAGGGTCAGGCTATAAATAAATTATTTTGTGTATTTAATAGTCTGGATTGCAAGTGCTCTCCTCTGAATGCAGCCACAAGCAGTGCTGGAGTACATCTTATCAGAGCAGATAGTCAATTCTAAGCACTGAAGAAGGTCGCTGGAGGAAGTGCGGGCTTCTCAGCATTGGATCTCATTTGACCTCATCCTTTGGGGATCACTTGCTTCATTATTAGACATTAATTGTTAATTGTGGTCATGAATACAGGTTACAAACATAAATGATCTATTCCTGTGTCTGAACTACAAGTTTTAAGACAGAGGCTGGTTCTATTTTTTAGGTGAATATAGAGGAGCAAGTATCTCCATAAGACTGTACAGAGTTTTGAAGTTTTTGTGTCCAGGGTTGTATAGCTGGGTCATATAGTAGTTCAATATTCTTGTCTCTGATTTCTGTAGTAAAGATACAGAGTGATTTCTATGGTAGAAATACCATTGTAAACTCACAGTGAATAACGATTCCACTTTCCCACATACTTAATCAACATTTGTTTTCATTTGAGTTCTGGATGATATATTTATTGACTGAGGGAAGATAGAATCTCAATGTGATATTTATATTAAAAATATAGATGCAGATTTTCACATGTTCTATGTTTTTTTTAATTTAGATATTTTCTTTATTTACATGTAAATTTCTCCATTCCCAGTTTCCCCTCCAAAAAACAAAGAAACAAACAAAAACAACAAAAACAAAGCCCTGTTGCCACCTCCTTCCCCATGCCTGCCACCCCGCCCTCTCCCACTTTCTGGCCCTGGCATTCCCCTACCCTGGGGCACAGAACCTTCACAGGGCTGAGGTCCTCTCCTCCTATTGATGATCGAATTTGCAATCCTCTACTATACACATGCTGCCTGAACAATCAGACTCTGAACAATGTGCAGTCTTTGGTTGGTGCTCCCCTGGGAGCTCTGAGGGTGCTACTTAGTTCATATTGTTGTTCGTCCTAAGGGGCTGCAAACCCCTCAGCTCCATTGGTCCTTTCTCTAACTCCTTCACTGGGGACCCTGTACTCAGTTCGATGGATGGCTGTGAGCCTCTACATCTGTGTTAGTCAGGTACTGTCAGAGCCTCTTAGGAGATAGCTATATTTAGGCTGGCTTGCCCTTCCTTCAGTCCCTGCTCCATAGTTAATCCCTGCAACTCCTTCCGTGGGTATTTGGTTCCCCCTTTTAAGAAGGAATGAAATGTCCACCTTTTGGTCTTCCTTCTTCTTGAGTTCCTTGTGGAGTGTGGATATAATATATACACAGAAATATGCAGAAAAATATGCCATTGTTAAAATATAAGGAGTGCTAGGCAGTGGTGGTTCATGCCTTTAATCCCAGCACTTGGGAGGCAGAGGCAGGCAGATTTCTGAGTTCGAGGCCAGCTTGGTCTACAAAGTGAGTTCCAGGATAGCCAGGGCTATACAGAGAAAACCTGTCTCGAAAAAAACAAACAAACAAACAAACAAACAAAAAAGTCAATAACATAAAATAAAATAAAATGTAAGTCATAAGAAATAAAATAAAATTAAAAAAAAATAATCTCAATGTGTATCAATCTGATGGTTAAGGATGTTAAAACATTTGAAAATGTTTATTTTTTTAATTTTTTATTAGATATTTTTTTATTTACATGTCATATGATATCTTCTTTCCTGGTTTCCCCTCTGAAAAGAAAAAAGAAAAAAAGAAAAAACCCTGTTCCCTTCCCCCTCCCCCTGCTCACCAACCTACCCTCTCCTACTTCTTGGCCCTGGCATTCCCCTACACTGGGACATAGAACCATCACAAGACCACGGGACTCTCCTCCCATTGATGACCAACTAGGCCATCCTCTACTACACATATGCTGCTGGAGCCATGAGTCCCACCATGTGTATTCTTTGGTTGGTGGTTTAGCCAGTGGGAGCTCTGAGGGTACTAGTTAGTTCATATAGTTGTTTGTCCTAAGGGTCTGCAAACCCTTCAGCTCCTTGGGTCCTTTCTCTAGCTCCTTCATTGGGGATCCTGTGCTCAGTCCAATGGATGACTGTGAGCCTCTACTTCTGTATTAGTCGGGTGCTGTCAGAGCCTCTCAGGAGACAGCTATATCAGGCTTCTGTCAGCCAGCACTTGTTGGCATCCACAATAGTGTCTAGGTTTGATGATTGAATATGGGAAGGATTCCCAGGTGGAGCAGTCTCTTAGTTGTCCTTCCTTTAGTCTCTTCTCCATAGTTAGTCTCTACAATTCCTTAATTGGGTGTCTTGCTCCCCCTTCGAATAAGGAACGAAGCATTCCCACTTTGGTCTTTCTTCCTCTTGAGTTTCTTATGGTTTGTGGTTTGTACTTTGTGTATTCTGATATTCTATGCTAATATCCACTGATCAGAGAATGCATACCATGTTTGTTCTTTTGAGATTGGGTTACCTCATTCAGGATGATATTCTCCAGGTCCATCCATTTCCCCAAGAATTTCATAAATTCATTGTTTTTAATAGCTGAGTATTTCTCCATTGTGTAGGTGTACCACATTTTCTGTATCAATTCCTCTGTTGAGGGACATCTGGGTTGTTTCCAGTTTCTGGCTATTATAAATAAGGCTGCTATGAACATAGTGGAGCATGTGTCCTTATTACATGTTGGAGCATCTTCTGGGAATATGGTATAGCTGGGTCCTCTGGTACTACTATGTCCAATTTCTGGAGGAACTGCCAACCTGATTTCCAGAGTGGTTGTACCAGCTAGCAATTCCACCAGCAATGAAGGAGACATCTGCTATCACCTGAGTTTTTTATCCTAGATATTCTGACTGTTGTGAGGTGGAATCTCAGGGTTGTTTTGAGAGAAACTCTTTTTTTTTAGATTCAATTTTTTTATTAGATATTTTCTTTATTTACATGTCATATGATTTCTCCTTTCCCAGTTTCCCCTCCAAACAAACAAACAAAAAGCCAAAAACAACAAGAACAAACCCCTGTTGCCTCCCCCCTCCCTGTGTAACAAACAGTGCCACAGATAATCAAAACCAGCTCCCATTACTCAACACTGCATAGAGCATCTCATATCCACTACCTCTTTATTAGTTTCTTTTGCTTTGTGTCCTTATGATAAAAAAATGAAGTTATAATTTTTAAATGAAAATTATGCTGCTTTAATGAGTTTAAGTGGAAATTGCTATCAAACCCAATAACATAAATTTAATCATGGTAAACCACAGGGTAGAATGAAACACTAAATTATGAATGCTGTCTACTAACCTTAGCATGCCATGCTATGTCATGGCACACATACATACACACACACACACACACACACACACACACACACACACACAGACACACACATACACAGAGAGAGAGAGAGAGAGGGAGAGAAAGACACATACACACAGAGAGACACACACACTACAAATAAATACATTTTAATTAAAATTTAAGAAACAAATAAAAATTCATGTTCCCAAATTTATAAAGGAATATCAAATATTTATTCTATTTATGACATTTTAATTTGTGAATAAATGAATCACTTGACAAAATTATAAAAAATATCTTAATGAAGTATTCACCACTCTTAGCCATCAGGGTAATGAAAATCAGAACCACTTTGAGATTTGATCTTACACCTGTCAAAATGGTTAGATAAATAAGATAAGTGACAGATCATTTTGATGAGGATGTGGACCAAAGGGAACACTCCTCTATTGCTGGTAAGAGTTCATCCTTGTACAGCCACTAGGAAAAGCAATATACCAGTTTCTCAGAAAATTGAGAATCAATATACCTCAAGACTCAGCTATAATACTCTTGGGCATACAGTGGATGGTTAATCCTACCACAAGAACACTTGCTCAACTATGTTCATTGTAACTGTTATTTAAAATAGCTCGAACTGGAAACAACCTACTTGTTTCTCAACTGAAGAATGGATTTAAAAAAAAGGTATGGTACTTTACACAATGCATTACTACACAATGGTTTATAAAAGTTACATCATAAAATTTGTTGTTAGATGGATACAATGAGAAAAAAAATCAGCCTCAATGAAGTAAACTAGGCCCAGAAAGACAAATATAGTATGTATTCACTTATAAATGGATATTAGCTGTTAAATAAATGACAATTGTTCTAAAATCCAAAGACACAGAGCAGTTTGGAGAGCTATAGGGAGAAAGCAAGGATCTCCCTAAGAAGGGGAAATAGAATCAACTCTGTGGGTAAACAGGGTGCACGAAGAGATGGAAACTGAAGGGAGAAGATGAAGGAGAAAGATGGGGGAGAAAGTCGCAAGTCAGACAGATAGATTTTGGGTGTATTTGGGGGACTGTGTGAAAACCAAGTGTGGTAGAGATGTCCTCAAATTTATTAGGGTGACCCTAGTGAGGACTACTAGTAATGGAGGATACAGAGTCTGAACCGACTATAGCTTGTGGCCAGGTAAGATTTCCAGTGGAAAGAATGGATTACATCGGGTTAAGTTTATTGATCAAGAATGCCATTTGAAGATATTTAAACAACCAAGGCTGATGCTAGGAAAGGATGCTCTCTGAAAATAGGCAACAGGACCCACTGCTGAGGACAACTTACACATAGTTCTTTGAAGGTATGGAGGTTAAGCTGGTACAGGTTTGGAGCCTTTATCTATACTTTCTAGTCTCTTTGGTGGACGAAGGTACTTCACACTACACTGAAAGGGAAACCTGGACATCAGTTCAGCCATAAAAACCTCCACTTATAATTTCTCCTGCAAGATGTACTGGGTCATTGGTGGCACAGAACTAGTGGCAGTGGCCAAAACTGTTCAATTTAATTTGAGCCCTACTCCAGAAGCTAGAACTGAGAATCTACACTGCTTGGATGGCCAAAATGTAGAGACTGGATAGCACAGAGACCTATGGTAGAACCAAACAAGAGTGGCAGATCACAAACAAACAAAAACAGATACAAAAATAAATAAAAATAAAATAACTCCTAATGATATGTTGCTATACTTTCAGATCAGTGCCTTAGCCAGTCATAATCAGACTTCCTTCTGCTGGTAACTGATGAGAACTGGTACAGAAACACACTGCCATTCATTAAACATAAAAGAAGAGTGTAAATTGAATGTCCCTGTCGGGTTCCTGGTTCCAGAGATTGAGGAAGTCCTTGGAAGAGGGGAAGGAAAGACTGTATGAATCAGTAGCAGTAATGGAGAGCACAAGGAGAACATGGGCCACCAAATCAATAAGCAGGGCTCACATGGGCTCACAAGACCTGCATGGGTCTACACCAGATAGGCTGCATTATATATGTTATTGTTGTTAGCTTAGTGTTTTTGTGGAACTCCTATCAATGGGAGTGAGTGTATCTTTGACCTTTTTGTCTGTTCATGGGACTCGTTTCCCTCCTATTATGATAGGAAGGTTTTTGCCTTGTTTGGTGCATGTTTTGTCTTATTTGGTTGTCATCTCTTAGAGAACTGCTCTTTCTTCAATGGGAAGCAAAGGGGGAGGAAATGTGGGTTAGAGGGATGGTGAAGGGCAAGCTTGGAAGAGTGGAGGGAAAGGAAACTGGTTGAGATATTTATTGTATGATAAAAGATTCTCATTTCAGCAAAAGGGAAGTTCTTTCCCTATGCCAATTCTTGTAGTCTATCCCTTCTCCTCCTGTAGTTTCAAATGTTGAAGCTCATATTGACCAATTTGGACCTATATTAGACCCTGATCTATTTGGAGTTGATTTTTGTTCGTCGAGATAAGAATCTAGTTATTTCAGATATAACAGTTCAGAGAAATAGAACACCATGAAAAATGGGGGCAAAGCTTGTGGGGCTCAGGAAATTGAAAGGTAAAAGAAAATAAAACTTATATAACATTTCAGGATCAGTGCACAAAGCATAGTCAGTTGTGGTGCCTACTCAAAAGAAACAAGGACTGATAATATGAATTTCAGACAGATAAAAAATAAAAGAGACCTTTCTTCTTCAAACTATAATTGTTATTCCTTAAAGAAGAAAGACTGGTCCTCCCAAGTTACTAATTATAATTTAGTAAAACTCAAAAGACAAAATTGTATGTGTCTGCTGCATGTGCATGGACATAGATGTGTACATGTGTTTGCCTATAACTACAATTATACACCTACATGCACATGAAGTTAGAGGTTTATCTTGGTAATTATTCTTTTGGACACATACACATTGTTTTTGAGAAAGGGTCTCTCACTAGGACCTGGGCTTATTCATTGAGCTAGGTTGGCTGGCCAGAGCCCTAAGAATTTACCTGTCAATTCCTCTCCAATGCTGGTATTACGAATGTCTGCAGTATACCCAGTTATGCATCACATGGATGCTGAGGACTGAACCTAGAGCTTTGCACATTCACAAGATCTTTACCAACTAAACAACTGAGCTATCTTCTCAGGCTTCACAATAAAAAGAATAAAAATGGCGTCTTTTTTATATATCTATTAAATAATCACTAGACGATAATTACTGTGGTACACTTCAAATAGAATACTTGTGTATTGGCAGCTGCCAATTAATGAATTTTAAACTATTTAATTATACTGTGTAACAAAAGAGTGGTTCAACAACCTGATCTCATGGAAAGCTGAAAGTAGAAAAGAATGGAGAATTGAGATATTGAATTACATAGGAATAGGAAGCCATAATATATACATACATGCTGGGGTGTACACTGCCTGATTAAAAATTAGAAGAGATTTGTTGATGTAATAAATGTAAAAAGTGATAAATTCTGAACACATTTCAAATAGTGCACAGTGTAAAAACTGAAATTTTACATATTGTCCAGTAATATTGATAATTTTCATGTGTGTAGCAAACAGACACAAAAGAAAATAATTCTAAAAGTACATCTAAGGCTCCATGTGATGGTATACCTTTGAATGGGAGTTCTAATCTACCTTGCTCATGAATTGCTATTTTAATGTACTATGACTATTTTATTAGTATTATTATTACTACCATTAATTACTCTTCTACTATTAATTACTCTTATCAGTTTTAATTACCAATGTTAATATTAATTACTCTTACTATTAACATGTCCAAGGACTTTTTTACTCAGCCATGACATAACGAAATGTTTTTGGCCTATGGATACATCTTACTATATCAGGTATTGTCTTAGTTATGGTTTTACTGCTGTGAACAGATACCATGACCAAGGCTAGTCTTTTTTTTTTTTTTT
>NW_022196898.1:26896217-26907536 GCF_008632895.1 Mastomys coucha
TTTTTTTTTTTTTTGAGAAGGGACACTTTAAAATGTATTATTTGAGTTTATGCATAATTTTATTTTTAAATATGATGTATTACTATTTGATAATTTCATATATGAATAGAATGCATTTTTATTATGTTTACCTTCTGGTCTTTCTTTTCTTTTTTTTATTAGATATTTTCTTTATTTACATTTCAAATGATATCCCCTTTCCTGGTTTCCCCTCCGAAACATCCCCTATTCCCTACTCCCTCCCCCTGCTTACCAACCCACCTTCTCCTTCTTCCTGGCCCTGCATTCCCTTACACTGGGGCATAGAGCCTTCACAGGACCAAGGGCCTCTCCTCCCATTGATGACCAACTAGGCTATCCTCTGCTAAATATGCAGCTGGAGCCATGAGTCCCACCATGTGTACTCTTTGGTTGGTGGTTTAGTCCCTGGGAGCTCTGAAGGTACTAGTTAGTTCATATTGTTGTTCCTCCTATGGGGTTGCAAACCCCTTCAGCTCAACCAAGTTGTCTTACAAAGGACAACTTGGGTCTGGCTTACAGATTCAGAGGTTAAGTCCATTATCATCAAGGTGGGAGCATGGTAGCTTCTAGGCAGGCATGGTACAGGCAGAGCTGAGAGTTCTACATTTTCATCTGAAGGCTGCTAGCAGAATACTGGCTTCCAGGCAGCTAGGAGGAGGGTCTTAAAGCCCACACCCACAGTGACAAACCTACTCCAACAAGGACATACCTCTTCTAACAGGGCCACATGTTTTACTAATGCCACTCCTTAGGCTGGGCATATACAAATCATAACAGGTATATATTATGAAAGCATGTGAATCTGAGTTTGTATCCCTAAAACTCATAGATCTGTAAGGTTGTTGTTAGAAGTGGAAGGTAAAGGGTTTCTCACCAGCCAGCCTAGTCAAATCAGATAGTTCCTGGTCTTAGAAAATTCCTGATACCCTGCCGAAAAACATTAATGAGGAGAGAAGTGGAGGAAGATATCTAACACAGATCTCTTCCCTCCATGCAAGCACAGACTCATAGAGTATACCTACATATATATCAGCACATCTCACATACACACAAAACTACACATGCACACAAGTATACACAATACACATGCAGGAACACAGGTACATGTGTTCCCACACATGCACACACACATGCAAACACATGCAAACACATACATCCACACATCCCCATGTATGCACACACAGACACACAAATACAAACATGCAAACACACATGTATGTATACACCTATACATGTGCAAACACATGCATAAATATGCATTAATATACATACATTTACATAGGAAAATGAACAAAAATGCTCATAATGTAGTGAGGTTCAAAATGTTAAAAATAAATTTTGCTGTGATAGTTTGAATATTTTAATTGTAGTAGCAATTTACACTTTTCAAAACAGTTAAGATGACTGATTGTCCACTGAGGCATGGTTGTTTGTGAAATATTACCAGATATATTTAGCAATTTTACTTTTGTATATTTGATTTTTTCCCAACAGTTTATGTAACAGTGAGCTGTATATACATAGATTGACATTTTTACATTAGTGTGGATAATAACTTCAGAATTTAATTATATCTGTATTTTCAAATTAAGCAAACTCCTTTTTTCACCTCTCCTTGATTTTTGCCTCAGATTAGAAATTTTTATGAGTAAATTATCTAGCACACTTAGCAACAATCAGTTAGGAGAATGTATATCCTGTTTTCTGGGCCATGCATTTCCTTCACTATGGCCTTTAATACGCTATTGTTAGAATGCTTTATGTTGATGCCCTTTGCTTGCTTAGTACTTTAATAAGAATCTCTCTGCCTAGATATGCACTGGAATGCAATTAGACATATACTTTCTCTTTTATTATGTATGATATCAATAAAATTTCAACAAGAACATTTTAAACTGCAGTTTCAAATTTATGACATTTGTCCTGTATGCAAGAATTCTGGATCTCTTTATGTGATGTAAGATTTCATGCTAAAAAAAAAAGTTGTAATCATTGCAATTATATGTAAAAGGCCAATTTAAAGACATATTTTTAGTAGAAATATTCCAGAAATTTTTTTCAAGGTATGTTTCCCTTTAACAAAGCAAAGAATCCATCCATAAAATTCTGCTCAGTACAATGATGAATTAGGCACTAATAATTATCATTGCACAGGATGAATGATCTTATCACAAAATCATCTTTAGAATCACAAACTATTTTTTTATCAAAGTTATACTATGAGTATCATTCAAAAGACAAAGGTTCTATTACCAGTAACTACACCGCAGCTAACAACAGTGTGTAACTCTAGTTTAAAGGTGTCTGATGGTTTCTTCTGGCCTCTGCAGACTCTGAACATGTGTATTGCATAGACATATATGCAGGGTAAACATGCATACACAGAAAATAAAAATGAATAAGTATATGTTTTTTAAAGGTGTGCTTCTGCTCTGCATATTTAGAGGTTCTTTAAGCATCCCAGCAGTGTGCAGAAATTCATTCTGGACAAGGAACTGTGTGACTAGTTGAAGCTATCTGTCCCACTGATTTTCAATCTTATTCATAAGTTGTTCCCTTTTGGCCTAATATGATTTGGTGCATAAGGTTCTCAACGTTTTTGTCCATAATTTTGAGGTCCTTCTGTCTCTTCATGTACTTCTTTAGAAGCTGGTGTCAGGGGTTAGAAAAGGGCCAGACAGTATTGCTGTTTCATGGTTTAAATTCACTTGATTCTGGCTCTGTGTTTTTGTTTGTCCCCTTTCCATGTGTTTGCACACGTGTAATTATTTCCATATAGTGTTCTCCAAGGTTCTTCTTAGAATTTATATTTCTACAGCTTTAGATGTAATTAATGACAAAAATAACCTGCAGAAACAGCTCCATTTGAGTAGCAACAATTGACTTCATAGGCTGTTTTCTAAACTTTGGTGAGCTTTAATCACGGTCTGACACTGTGTGCATCCTTTGTGGATTTCAGTGCATACAAGAACAGGCAATAGATTGCCTTTTTCACCCAGACAAGGTACTTTTCCTTTGGCTCAATCCATGAGTTTATACAGGTGTGACAAAATCAATGGATTCTATTTAATGTCATGGTGTCTGGGAACAAACAGAACTTGTTCTGATCTCAACATAACCATATATCTTTGAGCTTTTAAAAACTGTAGGAAATACATTAAATTGGGATTGACATTGATTTCACTGAGCAAACTAAACACTTCATAAGTGATTGTGGATTAGTAAGTTATTGTCGTAGGACTCCAGGTGGCAAGGAAAATGGACTCGTAGGAAGCAGATCTACAATGCAGTTTCTTGTCTAATTCTTCCAGAAAACTCAATGTCATCACATCAACTCCTTGAAATAAATACAAGTTTGCCTCAAAAATGAAAATACTTATGGTCGGCATAAGACCCATATTTGGAAGATTATTATTTTTGAATGGTCCAGATGAAATGGACCATGAATGGTCATAGTTCCCATCAGAAACTCCATGTAACTTCATACTAATTCAAATTGAGGAATTTTGTTCATGACTCTTAGGCCCTTTCTCAATCACATCTATTTACTCAGAAGGACCACAGAAAGATGTTAAGCTCTGGGAATGTCATGCTACCCAAACAAAATCTATACTACAAAACATTACAGCAGATTACTCCCCACAGGAAAGCTCTTTTCACTGTATCTCTGGATTTGGGGCCTACTGCAAAGGTCACTTTTGTGGAAGGAGCTGAAGGGTGTCCCACAGACAATCCTATGTTCTGAAACCACCCCCACAGGAAGGAGTCTTACTGTTTTAAATAAATTATTTATTTGTTTGCTTGTTTACATTCCAAATGCTATTCCCCCTCCAGCTCTCCTCTACAGGGTCCCTCCCCATCCCCATTACTCTTCTCTGAGAGTATGGACTCCTTCCTGGGTGTCAGGCCTCCTGTCACATCTAGTCTCTGCAGGATTAGGTACATCCTCTCCAACTGAGGCAACTTTTCTGGGGTACAGATTCCACTGTTAGGGTATAGCTTTAGGGAGAACCCCTGCTCCAGTTGTTGTAGTTGTTGGAGGACCCACACGGAGACCGAAATCACATCTTCTACACATGTGTGGGGGGCCTAGTTCTAGTAGGTTTATACTCTTTGGCTAGTGTAGTCAGTCATTGAGGCCATACTGTATCCTTTTCATAATAAATAAGAGAATATTACCCACACAGCAGAGAATGATAGCTTTGTTTGCTTAAAGTGATATAATGTTTACCTTAGTGAAACATAAATACATATCATACAGATGGAGCAAAGGCAACCATTTTTCTCTGATACTGTGCCAGTATGTTTTTGAGGGGTTTCTGTTTGGAAAGACCAATCAGTAAAAAGGAAGAGTGCTAAAACTGAAGCTGTTCCCAAAAGATCCCATTTTCAGCTCAGTTTCTCAGACTAGGCTAAAAAAACTATAAAAAACATTTTTCACTGATTCAAATGCAATCTATAGGCAGTGGCCTTACTTTTGCTAAGAAAATGTCAGTCTTCCATTCATTTTCCTGCAATGGAAGGCTATACTTCTGTCATTTGCATTCATTCTTCAGTGATTCATAAGCACTGTAGTGAGAGGTGAATAATCTTCAGGCACAGTTAATGCAGGAATCCCATGCCAGCTTAATTACATGATCCAGTGCACCAACGTGACATCTTCTTGTTCTAGTTTTATTTCTGCTGCTGTGAAAAAAGTATCTTTCCAAAAGCACCTTGGGGAAAAGAGTTTATTTTGGTTCACAATTCCAAGTTACAGCCCATGATTTTGTGAAAGTTGATATATCAGGAATTTAAAGCTACTTGTCCTATTACATACATAGTTCAAGGGCAGAGAGAAATAAATGCATGAGTGCTTAATACTCGAATAGCTTTTTCTACTATTATAGAGTCTTAGGTCCCAAATCAGGCAATGATTTCAACTACTTTCTGGGTAGTTTTTCCATATTGATGTATGTAACAGAGATAATATTACATATATATGCCATATGTCAACCTAGTTGAGACAGTTCCTCATTGAGACTATTTTCTTAGGTGATTTTAGGTAGTATTGAGATAACAATTAAAACATTAAACCTGCTTTATATAGGCTTTCTAGATAACTTAGCAATAATCACCTGTGAATTAGTGCCTTCATGTTCTCAATCCTGAGAAGAATAACTGAATAAATGCAAGATTGACACAAGCAGAGTTGTAATCTGAATTTCTATGAGAGTCCCCATCTTAGTAGAAAGAATGGGAATAAGTACAAACAAAGCAAAGCAAAGAAAAATCAAAATCCAGAAGAATTAAAGGTACATTTCTATTTAGTACTTATAAGACCTTATCTCTTGCATTCAATACCTAGTTTATCTAAAATCTGTAAATATATCTTAGGGTAAAAAGTTGTTTTCTTGTTTGTTTATTTCTTTTTTTATTTGTTTAATATCACTAGAATGTTAACACTGCTGAGCCATGTGGTATAAAAATTAAACAACCTCATTAGAAATATGTCCAAAATGGTTTCCTTGGTTTAAGGAGAATGATGGAAGTTTAAAATGACATATAAGTATATTAACTCATGTTAGGGTAAAATAGTCCATTTTTTCAGGCTCTTACGTTTTTCTCTAATACTTAAATTTTTCTTCTTTACATATTCTCTCTGTCTTTTAATATTCTATTATACATATAAAATATGTTTTTGGATGTCTGTAGTTAGATTTTTAACAATGAAACCCTAAAACTACAAAAAATTCTTTTATCATTTCCAGTTCCTCCAAACCTTGATTATCTGTAGCCTGTTTTGAATTGGAAACCCCACCCATAATTCTTTTCATATTATAAATGTGATATATCCAACAAAAGGCTGTGTTAACTGAAAGATCACTTTTCACACCATAATCACTGGAGAAAGGACTTGCTCACACAGAGGACCCATATCAGAGTAGGTAATGTGCATACTTGCTACACTTGAATTTTTAACAATAACATTTAAGTGACAATAAATAATAGCAGTATTTGTAAAACCTGTGTATTAGTCATTTTTCTCTTGCCACAATAAAAATAATAAGATCAAGAATTAACTTCAGAATGAGTTTGTTTTGGCCTAAGTTTCCAGAGGATAAATGTCCATATGGTAAAGAAGTTATTTTGGAAGAAGCAGGAAACTAAGAAATCATATCTCAATGTACCAGGAAAGTAGATGGAGTAAAGTGGAAGTAGGATGAATTATAAATTCTCAAAGACCTCCTCTAGCCATGCAGACTTCCTCCAGCAAAGCTTCAATGCCTATATGTGTCATTAACTCTCAAAACAGCACCATTGACTGGTAGATCAATGTTCAATACATGAGCACATAGAGGACATTTCTTATGCAAATCACAGTAATATATAGAAAAATATGTTGTTATACTTATATTTAGACAAGCAATGTTTGCTACTAGTAGTTTTGAGTATGAATTATGCCAGTTATTATCAGTACTGATGTGGACAAATTTGGTAAATTTTAAGATTTTATATTGATGCACTGTATATGGTGCTAAAGGATAAAATGAGACTAACAAATACATATATTTTATGCATTCATTTCTTTATTTTTTCAGTATTTCTAGACTCCACAGCAATTTGTATATATGCATACATGTATTCTGAATTTTACACCCCACATAAACTCACAAAGCAGATGGTGTTCCACTTACTTTTCATTATTATACAACTGCCTTTAGTTATTTCTACAAAACTCCCAAGGGGAAAATAGAGCAAATTTGGAAAACTATGATGAACTCAGTCATTGATGATGGTAAAGGTAAATACATAATAGTGATTTCCACTCAAAATTATTAGTTTTCATTTTTTATTGGAATTTATAATATAATCTGAATATGACTTGATATAATTTTTTTAACATTCTGCTCTTTACTCTTTGAAACATTCTCTAGAGTAGTTTTAATCTAGCAACCTGGCTGCCCCAATCAAACCCAAGGACTTTCTAGGTCTTTGTTATCTCCCTGGAGTGCAGACACACCCTTAGCACACACCTTTAATTCCTTTGGCTGGAATCCTTTAGTATTCCTGTTTAGTCACAAACAAAGAAGTCCAATTGAGGGGCAAAGCTATGAATTAAAGATTCAACATGAGTCAGAGATAGGATAAACCTAACTCTTAAGAGAAGCTATTTAAGAGGAATGTAGGGAGAGTCAGTTGGTGTTGGATCAGTTGGGAGTCAGTTCTGTTCAATGAGTTGAGTTTAGTTAGTTCACTTGAGTGGAGTTGAGTACATTGTAGTTCAGTTGAGTAAGTGCAGTGCACTGGAGCTAAGTTCTTGAGTTTGTACAGAGGAAATTGTAGCCACAGAATAAGAAGAAGCCAAAAGATTAGAAGAAATGACCAGAGTTACTATGAGACCTAGCAGAGTAATTCACTGAGAATCTGAGGGAAGGTAGATTGAATCAGTCAACCTGGGGAGGATTTTGAGTCAAAACAACTGAGTTGAACCATCCAGCCAGAGTTCAGAAAGAACTAGAATGAGCTTATTCAACAGTAGTCCTCTGGGACAGCAACTACATCAAGTGAATAAAAGTTAAATTTATAACATTTACTTAGAATATGGAGGGCTATAATGTGGGAGAAAGACAAAGGTAAGCTACATATTCTGCTATCACAACACCTTCCATCATGATCACACTATGGATGCTTGCCACACTGTTAGCTCTTTATGACCCTTCTTTATCTTTTTGAACATTTCTACATGCTTGAACATTTCCCCATATGGGAAACTTCTGCCTCCCCATCTAGCATGGAAAGATAAGCTACTTGAGTTCTCTTACAGCCACCCTATTTATATCAGCCCATAGCCAACTGTCAAATACAGTGTCCTGCTTCCAGTATTGTGGTGGTAATACCTTACTAAGAAAGATACCACAGATTAGAGTTACAGAACATGGAGACAAAAAGTTGGTACTGGCTTCAAAGTTTCATGCGTACTTACCAGCTTCTATGGTGCTAAAAAATGTTAAGCACACTACCACAGAGATAATCATAGGCAGCTGTAAAATCTGTGAAGTGCAATAATGATTGGTTTTATAAGATATGTCTATTTATATGACAATGACATGAATATAATATCATCCTGAGTAAGGTAACCCAGTTACAAAAGAACACACATGGTGTATACTCACTGATAAGTGGATATTAGGGTCAGGATACTGAACAGAGGTATGTAGCAATGGGGAGGGGTGAGGAAGTGGAGGTAGCTACCAGAAAGTCCCAGAAGCCAGGAAAGCAAGAGGTTCCCAGAACCCAATGGGATGACATTAGCTAAAATGCCCAAGAAAGTTGAGAGAGAACCTATAGAGACCACATACAGTGGTTACACATAGCCCCCAGTTGAGGAATGGTACCACCCAACCAACTTAAAAACTTTAACCCACAATTGCTCTTGTCTAAAGGAAATTCAGGAACAAAGAGTAGAGTGATGACTGAAGGAAAGGCCATCCAAAGACTGCCCTACCTGAGTATCCATCCCATATACAGTCACCAAACCTAGACACTCCTGTGGATGCCAACAAGTGCTTGTTGACTGGAGCCTGATATAACTGTCTACTGAGAGCCTCTTCCAGAGCCTGACAAATACAGAGGTGGATGCTTACAGCCAATCATTGGGCCAAGCACTGGACCCCATAGGAAGAACAACAATATCAACCAGCCCCCTCCCCCAGAACAAAACCACCAACCAACATATACACATGGAGGGACTCATGACTATAGCTGAATATGTAGTAAAGGATGGCCTTATCTGGCATCGATGTGAAGGTAGGCCCTTCTTCTTGTGAAGGCTTGATAGATGCCTCAGTGTAGGGGAATTGAGGGTGGGGAGGTAAGTGGATAGGTGGGGAAACACCTTTATAGAAGCAGGGGGAGGGAATATGGGATAGGAGGTTTTGGGAGGGAAATCTGGGAAGGGGAATAACATTTGAAATGTAAATAAGGAAAATAAACAATAAAAAATACTTAAAAATTTCAGAAGAAAAAGAAAAATAGTTATCAAAGACTTACTAATTTGATTTAATACATGTTCCACAAGATGAAGACCCATATTAGTAGTATTAATAGGCTTGCAGCTACATGAAGTACATACTGAAGTGCTATTTCCATTATGCAAAATAAACATAGTTTTAAGCTAATACCCAACTGGTTTGTCAGCATCCTTTAGATTAATTTATTTCTCAATATTCATCAAAGAAGTTTTTATTGACAGCAGATGTAATTTAAGACAGAGGCCCATGACTGTTCAGAGTACAGGGAATAAGAGACAGTGTAGTGTTCAGGTCCAAATGGAACATCAACATCACATTTTCTCTTCAGAGATTGTTAAAAAATAGGTTGTGGAAAGACTGAAGAGCCAGAGACAATGATTGACTACAAGGAACTTTTTTTTCTGGACATGGCATGGCATCTGAACATATGGTAGTGGTTGTGAAACTATGGATAAGATGGGACACACACATAAATCCACCTCTAACAACAAAAAGAACAGGAAGCAACAATCATTTTTCCTTGATATCTATTCACATCAATGGACTCAATTCTCCAATAAAGACATAGACTAACAGACTGGATATGTAAACAGGACCTAGCACTTTGCTGCATAAAGGAAATACACCTCAGTGACAAAAACAGACACTTTCAGTTTTTTCTTAGTGTTCTAAAGCTTTCCCATTGCCTGTTCATAAGTTTTATTGTTGTTGTTGTTCTTGTTCTTGTTCTTGTTACTTAACTTCTCATGACATCTATTGTGTACACAATGGTCTCCACCACTGACACTTTTGTCAATATGATCCATTCTGTAGCTGTAGGTTACGCTTTCCACTGAGGTTTCTATTTGGCTTATTGAAAATTTTATTTCTAGTGTCATTTCAGTTTGACTGTCTGTTCAATGACTGTAACTTATTTATTTACTTATTTATTCACATCCCAAAAGTTGCCCCTGTCTCCCTCTCAGATTTCTTCCCTCCGTCCCCTTTGCCTCTGTGAGGGCAGCACCACCACTATCCTCTCAACCTGGTGCATCAAGTCTCTGCAGGATTAGGCAGTGAGTCCAGATTCTCAGTGAGTCCAGATGTGGCAGTCCTCTGCTACACGTGTCAGGGGCCTTGACCAGCCCAGGTATGCTCTTTGTTTGGTGGCTCAGTCTCTGAGAGTTCCCAGAGGTCCAGGTTAGTTGACATTTTTGTTCTTCCTAGGGGATTCACATCCTCTTTAGTTCCTTCAATCCTTCCCCCAACTCTCCCATAGGGTTTCCTGACTTCAGTCCAATGTTTGTATGTGAGTATCTGTATCTGTCTCAGTGAGCTCCTGGGTAGGGCCTCTCAGAGGGCTGCTATGCTAAGCTCCTTTCTCCAAGCACAACATAGCATCATCGATAATGTGAAGGATTGGTGCCTGCCCATGAGTGAGTCCCCAAATCTGCTGCTCACTAGTCAGCCATTCCTTCAGTATTTGCTTTTGTCCCTGCATTTCTTTTAGACTAGACCAATTTTGTGTCAAAGTTTGATAGGATGAGATGTCCCAACTCTGCCACTGGGGATTTCTGTCTGGCTACTGGAGGTGGTGTCCTCAGCTTCCTTACCACAACTGTTGGACATTTCTGCTAAGGTCACCTGCATTGACTCCTGGAAGCCTTCCTCATCCTGGGTCTCTGGGACTTCTAGTTTATTTTTCTTCTGCATTTTGTGCAATTATTACTTTTCTATATTTCATAAACCTCATACTATGTCTCAGTATTTTCTTCTAACCAGAAGCTTATTTTGATTGTTTATGTAAAGAAAAACATCAGTTATGAACTTACCTGACAATAATCAAATTTAATATGTAAATTACAGAAAAAAATGTATGTGAATACATAGTAATCAAATTGTGAGAATGAATTTAAATATTGCAATTTCATTCATACTTTAAGGAATACAGACAACCATACTCCATCACAAGCAAAAGCAGAAGGCAGGAACAATTTTAAACAGAGTAGTAAGATCTTAATGATCTAGTTTTTACTAGTTAAGAAAAAATTATGAAACAATAATATGTAAATTCTGGAAGAAAAGCTCTAACTGTATAACAACGAATTAAGGATAGAAAGTAATAAAATACTAAAATTATAATAAGACAATCAAAGACAAAAGATAGTATATATAACAGGCGTAAAGTTTTATTGGTTATATTATATCCATATATATAATATGGATATATAATATAATCTATAATATGTTATATATAATTATCTGTATAATAATTATATTTTGTATAAGTATGTAAAATTATAGA
>NW_022196898.1:26907610-26916369 GCF_008632895.1 Mastomys coucha
GTACATATCGATAAATTATGTATATATAATATATTAGTGAGATATTTATGATAATTATGTATAATGTTTATATGTGTTTATATACTTTTAATAATATAGTATATAATATATTATATATAAGCATACATATTTGAAAGGGAGAAATTAAATCATTCTGATTTGAAATAAACATGACATACATAAAAGACATGTAGTATGTCCACAAAAACAAAGCAGTCAAACAAACAAATGAAATCAATTTCTGGATGTGCTAGAGTTAAAGTAGAAATATACAAAATCAACATACAGAAATTAGTAGACTTTCTATATGCCAATGACGATTTTGCCAAAGCTTTACTATTCACAATTGCCTAAAAATACTTACAAAATATCTGGCAATAATCTTAACAAAACATGTTAAATACATCACTATGACAAATATTTAAATTTTTTGATAGTATAATGAAATTATTTTACCCTTTTCTTTCCTTACTCCAAACCTTTCCATGAACCCCACTTTCTGCTTTCTCTCAAATTAATATACTATTATTTTTAATGGTTGCAATTACTGTTTTGTGCTGTTGTGTGTGTGTGTTCCTAAGCATATGAATAAAACTTGTTCAGTCTGTACAGTACAATGTTAATTTTACTTCCATGTTTTTAGGAGTGACCACTTGATTTTGGGCAACCAATTGTGTTCTTTCCTGGAGGATGTCTTATTCTCAGCTATCCTTAATTGCCTGCAGTTCTTTGTTACTTTCTACTTCTGCAGGGCAAGTAAAGGCAATAGAAATAACCTAAATTGTTTTGGGATTCCATTGGTAGATTCTAGCAAGCAACTCTCAAACTGGTTTGTCATGTTTTGCGCGAGGGATTTTGTTAGATGATCTATGGCTCTTGATGAGTACTTTTTCAGGCCAGTTTGAAAATTTTCATTGTAAAATATATATGCATGTTTATATGTTGATTCATGTGTATATAATAAATAATAATTCAATTCCTTATGACTTTTTCAGAAATCCTCACTCCTTTGACTTCCTTGTTATTCTGTACTTACCTTCTGCCTTTCTCTAGTTAGGGCTTACCCCCAGTTTTTTACATTCTACTCTTTTGGATGACCCTTTCTTGCTATTTCTCTAGCAATGATCCCTTTTTACTTTTTTTGGTTTCTGTAGTTACTCTAAATTATGTACCCCCATCTGAAGATTTTGAACTAGGAACACCCGAGGATAGAGAACATGTGTTTTGTTTTGTTTTTTTTATTTCATTATCTCATGCAAGGTATTTTTTTCCTGTTCCATCCATTAATCTACAATTTTTGTGATTTCATTTTTCTTTGCAGTGGAATAGTAGCTGTAGTATATATATGCCACATTTCCATTATCCATTTGCCAATTAAAGGGTATTTATGTTGCTTCTGTTCCCTAGCTATATCCCTGTAAATAGAGCAGAATTAATATGGCTGAGCAAATATCTGTGCAATAGCAAGCCTAGTCCTTGGACATATGCCAGTGAGTAGTGTGGCTGAGTCATAGGATTGGTTATTTTTAGGGTTTGAGACTTCTCTGCAGGGAGTTCCATGGTGCCTGTACCAGCATACAGTCCCTGCAGCAGTGACTGAATGAGAGTGTGCTTTCACACACATCCTGTCCATCCTTTGATGTCTGTTGTTTTGTCAACCTTTGTCACTATGACAGAGCTAATGGATTCTCAAGTTGTTTTTGTTTGAATATCCCTAGTTGTTAGGGATAATGAATATTTTTTCAAGTTGTTTTTCTAAGTCATATTTTTCTTCTAGATTAATATAAAATATTTGTCTCTAGATTGAAGAAAAAATATTTAAAAATTGTTTTTTTTATTTGTAGTTTTTTTGTGTATTTTGAATATTAATCCTCTTTCAGATATACGGCAGGCAAAGAGTCTATCGTCACATGGACTTCTTCTGTTTCTGACTGTTAATGTAGCTGTGCAGAAGCCTTCTTAATTTTATGAAGTTCCAACTTGTCAATTTTTGGCCTTAATTTTTAGGCAAATAGAGACCTATTTAAAATATCTGTTCATACATCTACATATTGTAGGATATTTCATATGCTTTCTTCTGGTAGTTTTAGTGTTTCATATTTTATATAACTCTCTTTGACCCCTTTGTAGTTAGGCAAAAGATAAGTATCTAAATGAAATTTGTACATGAACCTCCAGTTTACCTAGCTGAAGAATTTTTTCTCTAGTATATGTTTGTCTTAGTTAGGGTTTTACTGCTATGAGTAAACACCATGACCAAGGCAAGCCTTCTAAAAGATAGCATTTAATTGAGGTTCAGAATTTCAGTCCATTATGCTCAAGGCAGGAGTGTGAGCATGGCAGCATCTAGGCAGTTTTGGTACAGGCAGACCTGAAAATGGAATATTGAGTTTAAAAAATAAATTAATTTATAAAATAAAAAAGGACCCCCACCCTAGCCCTTAGCTGCCTGGAAGTCAGTTTCCCAATAGCATCCTCAAATGAAGACGTTGAACTCTCCATATTCCATTCCCTGCACTCCTATCCACCCTCCTACTGCTCTACATCCCACACCTCCTCCTTATCCCATCTGTATCCACTTGGATCCCCCTACTCCCCACCCCACCTGACCTCTAAACTCCCTGGGGCCTCCAGTCTCTTAAGGGTTAGGTGCATCATCTCTGGATAATCACAAACCTGGAAGTCCTCTACTCTATGTGTGTTGGGGGCCTCATATCAGCTGGTGTATGCTGTCTGTTTGGTGGTCTAATTTTTGAGAGACCTTAGGGGTCCAGATTAATTGAGATTGCTGGTCCTCCTTCAGGATCATCCACCTTCTCAGCTTCTTCCAGCTTTCCCTAATTCAACAACAAAGGTCAGCTGCTTCTGTCTATTGATTGCATGCAAATATTTGCATCTGACTCTTTCAGCTGCTTGTTTGGTCTTTTGGAGGGCAGTTATGATAGGTCCTTTTGTGAGCACACCATAGTCTCAGTGATAGTATTAGGTCTTGGGACCTCCCCTTGAGCTGGATCCCACTTTGGACCTGTTGCTGGACCTTCTTTTCCATCCCTGTAGTTCTTTTAGACAGGAACAATTATGGGTCAGAGATTTGACTGTGTGGTGGCAACCCCATTCCTCACTTGATGTCCTGTCTTTCTGCTGAAGGTGGGCTCTATAAGTTCCCTCTCCCTACTGTTGGGCATTTCATCTATGGTCCTTCCCTTTGATTCCTGAGAGTCTCTTTCCTCCCTGGTCTCTGGTGCATTCTAGAGGGCCCCCCAACCTCCTATTTCCTGAGGTTGACTCTTTCCATTCTTTTTGCTGACTCTCAGGGCTTCAGTCCTTTTCCCCCACCCAATACCAAATCAGGTTCTTGATTCCCTGCACTTCCTCCTTCCCCAACCAATTTCCCTCTCAGGTCCCTCCCAAAAGATGTCCCACCAAGCCACAGGGTCATGTGTTCTACTATGTTTGTAGTGGCCTTATTTGCGATAGCCAGAAGTTGGAAACAACCTAGGTGTCCCACAACAGAAGAATGGGTAACAGAAAATTTGATTCATTTACACAGTGGAATACTATTCAGCTATTAAGGACAAGGACATCCTGAGATTTTGGGCAAATGGATGAACTAGAAAATGTAATCCTGAGTGAGGTAACTCAGACTCAAAAGGGTGTATATAATATGTACTCACAAATAAGTGGATATTAGCAAAAAAAAAAAAAATACAGCCCACAGAACTCAAAAAATGTCAACAAGCTGAAGTTCCCAAGTGAGGATGCCTCAGTCCCACTTGGGAGAGGGAAGAAAGGATGGGGATCTTAAAGCCCATGCCCACAGTAACACACCTACTCCAACAGGGCCACACCTACTAATAGTGTCTCTCCCTAGACCAAATATATACAAACCATCACAATGATATTTGTTTGTTTGTTTTCTTTTCCTTTCTTTCTCTTTCTTTCTCTCTTTCTTTCTTTCTTTTTATTTTTTTGTAACTTTGCCAAGTATTAAATGGCTGAAGTTCCATGTACTTATTTTTGTGTCTTGATTAGTTTTCCTTTTGTCTATGCATCTGTTTTAGTGCCAACATGCTTTTATTACTATGGTTCTTTTTGCTATGTTGCATCTGGAATATTAGCCCTCTAGCATTGTTTTTTTTCCTGGTAAGGTTTGTTTTGACTACCCAGGATCCTTTATAAGTCCACACAAATTTTAGGATTTATTTTTATATATGTATGTCTCTGTGGAATAAAATTGAATTTTGATTAGTATACATTACTTCTGTAAATCTTCAGCTAGGTAAACTGGAGTTTCATGCAAAAATTTAATTTAGATACATATCTATTGCCTTTTGGTAAAATGGTTGACTTCATGATACTAATTTTACTGATCCAGGAGAATGAGATGTATAAGACAAGCTTTAAGATACTCCAAAAACTAACTAGACACTTAGCCAAACTCTCCTTTCTTTTCTCTAGAGTTGCTACTGCTGTAGTTATTGTTTTCTTTAGTGATTTGAGTCAGAATCCTGCTAAGTAGCTCAGCCTCTTCAGAAACTCCCAATGAAGCCCAGGCCAGACTTATACTAATGAATTTCGTGCCTCAGTCACTTGAGTTACTTGTGTACCACCACACCCAGCCTTCTGAACTCTCTTTAGCTAGATCTTAGGTGTACTCTCCAGGTGCATAATGTTTATACTAGTCTTTTGAAACCCACCTAGAACAATGTAGTCTGTCAACTCCTGACTCTTCTAATCTCAGTCACTTTGGGTCCTTACTCAGGAACATGGGGCAGGGATTTTAAAACAAACTTCCAATTTCGGCCATACACAAACTTTGTTTGATATTAGTAAAATCTAGTATCCAGCTTCCATTGTGATATATCTATTTTTTTAATTTTATATAATTTTTTTTACACTCCAGATCTTATTCCCCTCCTGGTCTACCCTCTGACTGTTCCACATCTCTTACCTCCTTCCCCCCAGTCTCCATGAGGATGTTCCTCCCCTCCAACACCTACCCCTACCAGACCTTCCCACTCCCTGGGTCTTCCAGTCTCTTGAGCAGAAGTCCTCTGCTGTATATGTGTTGAGGGGGCCTCATATCAGCTGGTGTATGCTCCCTGGTTGGTGGCTCAGTGTCTGAGACTTTAACTAATTGAGACTGCTGGTCCTCCTACAGGGTCACGCTCCTCAGTTTTTTTCCAGCTTTTCCGTAATTCAACCACAGGGGTCAGTTGCTTCTGTCCATTTGTTGGGTGAAAATATCTGCATCTGATACTTTCAGCTGTTTGTTGGATCTTCCAGAGGGCAATCATGATAGGTCCCTTTTTGTGAGCACTCTATAGTCTCAGTAATAGTGTCAGACCTTGGAGCCTCCCCTTGAGCTGCATCCCACTTTGGGCCTGTCACTAGATCTCCTTTTCCTCAGGCTCTTCTCCAGTTTTGTCCCTGTAGTTCTTTCAGTCAGAATTATGGGTCAGAATTTTTGACTGTGGAAAGGCAACCCCATCCCTCACTTTCTTTCTGCTGAAGGTGAGCTTTTGATGTCAGATGCTAAAGACACAGTAAAGAAACAAAACTAAATATTAAACTATAACTTAAATGTTTCTATGATGGTTAATAACCATTACCTGCTTGGATGAATTTTGAGTCACCATAGAAACACAGGTGTTTTTGCTTTTGTTTTAGTGTGTGTGTGTGTGTTGTTTTGAATATGCTTGGCCCAAGGGAATTTGTGTTATTAGGAGGTGTGGCCTCATTGAAATAGGTGTGGCCTTGTTGGAGGAAATGTGTCATCCTTGCATAGCCCAGTTTTGATGTCTCCTAGAGCTCAAGCTCCACTCAATGTGGAAGAGAGACCCTTTTCCTGGCTGCCTGTATCTCTTCCCGCACCATGTTTGCCTGCACAATGTCATGCTTCCCATCATGATGACAATGGACTGAACCTCTGAAACTATAAGCCAGCCCCATTAAATGTTTTTGCGTCTAAGAGTTGCTTTGATCATGATGTCTCTTCACAGCAATGGAAACCCTAACTAAGACAGTTTATGAGAGTGTGTCCAGAAATATTTAACTAAAAATTAAGACCTGTCCTGAATATGGGCAACAACTTCCCTGGGCTATGCTCCCTGACTGAATAAAAAGGAGAAAGGCAGATGAGGACCAGCATTAATTTCCTTTGCTTACCGACCATGGACAGTTTGTGACCAGTCTCCTGGCAATCTAGCCACTGTGATGGACTTTTTAGGCCAAATTAACCTACCCTTGTTTCCTTAATGGCTTTTAACAGGTATTTTGTCACAGTAAAAGGAAAAATAAAAAATATTTTTTGCAGAAAAAATACTACAAAAAAAGGCAGACACTAGAAATTTGGAATAACAACCAATCTCCTTGATAAACAAAACCAATTTTGTCAAAAAGTTATACTACATAAAGACATATATGCACTAAATGCAGTTTCCATTTCTCCCAGGCATTCAATGCATTCTTTATCCCTCCAATGAAATGACATTCTTCACATTACTAGAAAAATAAAAACTAAAACTGATAGAAATCATAAAATAGCAGTGATAGTCAAAGTAATTCTAAGCAGAAACAATAGAATCAGAGGCATCACATTATCCACCTTCAAATTATAGTATAGAAGTATAGTGATAGAGACATCATGGTTGTGGCAAAAAGCAGATATGTAGACTACTGGAATTTAACATAAAATATGTAGATAAACCCACAACTCCATGATATCTATCATTTTCAAAGATGGAGAAAATATCATCTGGAAAAAAATTCTTTGTTGGAAAAAAACTCTGTGGGAAAAAATTCACTATCCTTCTGTGTAAGAATGGAAATAAATGCCCATTTCTTGCTCCACACAAAAATAATTTCAAACTAGTTCAAAGACTTGCATTTAAGATAAATACTTAGAATGGGTGGAATTTAAATGTAAGGATAATACTCATAAAAGCCAAAATCACAAGAAAGCTCTATGTGATGTAAATTTTAAACAAAGTTGGGCTGTTCTGTCTGAGTATTTTATCATAGCAACAGGAAGAAAAAAAAAAACACTATGACAGACATCAAGTTGACATACAAGTAATCAGTCTGATATAATTAAGTTCTCTGTTTAGGCTGCTAATAAAGCATAGCAATATCATATTTCTGTTGGGTTATATGAAATCTGATTGGATCACTAACAGAATGTATCATAAGGGAATATAAATAGACAAAGAGCAAGCTTTGGATGAAGTAACACTGTATGAAAATAGAGAAAGTAAAACCGTCAAAGAAACTAAGAAAGAGCTAATGAGGTGCAGTAAAGCAAAAGGAAACATTGTGTTGTAAACTAGATAGGTAAAGGCTTCCAGTAAGAGACTACAATCAATTACTTCAAAAGTGCTGACAGCCAATTAGCTCTATGAGCTCTACAAAGAAATAAATATTGACAATTGAAATCTCAATCAACACATTAGAAGTAATAACATTAGCACATTCATTTTGATATTAAGGGCTTATTTTTCTCCTAAAAGATATGAAAAATGCTAAAGAAAATGATGCTAATTTTCTTAACATTTTAAGTATCACAAATGAGGAAATACATCTCTGACAGTACATACTTTATTTAATTAAAATTATTAGTTATATGGTAATTTCCTACAATGAGCTTTGACCTTTTTCACCACATCTCCTAGTTCCTTCCAGATCCATCTTGCATTCCTATCCACCCAAATTCGTGTTGTTTTTTCATATCACACTGCTCAATCCATGTAATGCCTATATATTCTGGAATGTATGGCTTTCTGCTCGAGCAAGGCAGACTTACCATAGAGTACTCTCTTAAAGAAACTTGGCTTTCCCTTCTCCAGCACTTATCAAATCCTAGTGGCTTCACAGCTAGGAATGGGAATTGATGCACACACACACACCTCATTTGTGTTGAGATGATGTCTCCCTTCAGTTTGCTTTTATCTTTTTTCTATAGGACATTTTATGTATTTACATTTCAAATGTTGTCCCCTTTCCCAGTTTCCCCTCCAGAACTGCCCTATCCCAAACCCCTCCCTCTGGTTCTATTAGGGTGATCCACCTCTCACCCAACCACTCCCACCTCACTGCCCTGGCATTCCCCTATGCTGGGGCGTTGAGCCTTCACAGGAACAAAGGCCTCTCCTCCCATTCATGCATGAGAAGGCCATCCTCTGCTACATAAGCAGCTGGATTCATGGAACCCTCCATGTGTACTCTTTGGTTGTACAGTTTAGTTCTTGGGAGCTATTGGGGATCCGGTTGGTTGATTTTGATGTTCTTCCTGTGGGTTGCAAACCCTTTCAGCTCCTTGAGTCCTTTCTCTAACTCCTCCATTGGAGACCCCATGCTCAGTCCAATGGTTGGCTGGGAACATCTACCTCTGTATTTGTCCGGCTCTGGCTATGTCTCTCAATAGACAGCTGTAGCCCGCGCAGTCGTCTCGCCAGCAAGAAGACACGCAGACACTAGGATCCTTCTACAGCAAGCATTTATTGCATCATGAAGAGGAAGACCCCAAGCCACTAATCAGCACTAATATACACCACAGCGCGGCATGTCCGCCCATGATTGGCTGTTTGCTCATCACCCCATGTGACGTCCCGGGATGGGCCGGGACTTGGCGCCTTTTCACTCTATGCACATGTGCAAACAGTTGTTTACCAGGAGTCAACAGCGGATGTAGGTGCCATCTTGTCAAGGCAAATGCCTCTCCAGCTCTACCACTCTCCACATCTCCCCCTTTTGTTTTAGTT
>NW_022196898.1:26917292-26917835 GCF_008632895.1 Mastomys coucha
GCCCGTCATCATCCAAATTTAAAAAATTAAGAGTAAAGAGTACTATAGAGATGGTAACTCTTGGCACCGAGGGCAAAGCCCCCTTTTTGTTTTATTAAATATGACTTGAGCATACGGTGGGACTATTGGCCATGCCTTGAGGCAAGACCTTCCATTGATATCTTTTATCAGGCTCAAGATGATTAACAGCAGGCAGGGTGAATGCAAACCTTTGTCTATCCTGGAGGCACAGAGGGATGGAAAAAAAGCAATCCTTAATATCCAATATCAAGATTCTCCATTGTTTAGGCAAAGCAGAGAGCAGTGGCAGGCCTCGTTGAACAGGGCCAAACAGCCGCATTTGAGCATTAATGACTCTTAGATCATGGAGAAGTCTCCACTTCTCCGATTTCTTTTTTATAACAAAAATGGGTGTGTTCCAGGGCGAGGTGGATAGTTCTAAATGACCTAGCTGCAGCTGCTCCACAATCAGCCCTGTGGCAGCTTCCAGCTTTTCAGAGGATAGGGGCCATTGAGGAACCCACACGGCCTCCTCCGTAAGAC
>NW_022196898.1:26919030-26920029 GCF_008632895.1 Mastomys coucha
GTGAAGCATTTTCAAAAACCAACTGTTCAATTAATGGTTTGACCTGCTCTGGGTCTCCAAAAATTCTAACCCCCCCACCTTAGTCATCTGGGCCACAAAATCAGAAAATGGCTCTTGAGGGCCCTGCACGACCTTTGTCAAATGTCCTCCTGCCTCACCTTTCTTCGAGAGAGCTTTCCACGCCTTGATAGCGGCTGCCGCGACCTGGCCATAAGTTCCCCAATCATAATTCGTTTGGTTATAGACGAACTGTCTTTGCTCCGTCAACAAGTCAAAGGTCCAGTACCTTTCGTTGCCCTCCGCATTGGCATTAGCCCTGGCCTGAACCTGGGAGGCATCATGCCACAAGGCCTTCCATTCCATGTATTGTCCCATACTAGAAAGCGCAGCCTTCACTGTGTTCTGCTAGTCATTGGGCGTCATTGTCATGGTTGCAAGTCTTTCAAGTTGCATAATGGTAAAATTGGCATCAGGCCCATATTTGCTGACTGACTCAGCAAGCTCTTTGATAGGGGTGTATTCTACTGGAGCATGGACACGGCCACCATCAGCATTCTCAAACACTGGAAAGGCACGCAAGAGCTTACTCTTGTCTCCTTTAGATAAAAAGGAATCTGAACAGTGTCTATCAGTGTATAGCAGGGGTGCACTTGGAAGAGCAGGCTCTCGCTCCCTTTTGCTTTCCATTCTGGAGAGGCGGCAAATGATCATCCGGATGATACCTCTCTTCCTCATAGCGAGCCGCTTCTTCCTCCAAATCCTCCTCCTCGGAGGGGCTCAATTCCTCAGAGCTATCGAGCTTGAGGGCCTACAATTTCTTAACTGGGTAGAGGGGCTTCAGTCTCGAAGCTCCATCCCTTTCCCTAGTTTTCTCTCCCAGGGCGTTCTTTCCCTTACCTCTCGCTTCCGCAGGTCGAGCGGAAGGGTCTGCGTCCTTGGGTATACCCTTTTTTCTCTCCCTTTTATCCTGGCTAGCCCCCACTCTCTCATTACGCTCTG
>NW_022196898.1:26920507-26926472 GCF_008632895.1 Mastomys coucha
CGGGATGGGCCGTGACTTGGCGCCTTTTCACTCTATGCACATGCGCAAACAGTTGTTTACCAGGAGTCTACAGCGGATGTAGGCGCCATCTTGTCAAGGCGAATGCCTCTCCAGCTCTACCGCTCTCCACAGACAGCTATAACAGGCTCCTGTCAGCAAGCCCTTTTTGGCATCCATAATAGTGTCTGGGTTTGGTGTCTGCATATGGGATGATTCCCTAGATGGGGCAGTCTCTTGATGGCCTTTCCTTCAGTCTCTGCTCCACTCCTTGTCCCTGTTTTAGATAGGAGGCATTCTGGGTTGAAATTTTGGAGATAAGTGGGTGGCCCCATCCCTTATCCTGTGGTCATGCCTTACCTCTGAGTATAGTCTCTACAGGTTCTAGCTTCCCTTTGTTGGGCATTTCAGCTAATCTCAATCCCCATGGGTCTTGGTATCCTCTTGTATTCCTGGTATCTGGGACTTTCTGGTGCTTACCTACAGTACCCATCCCCCTAGAGCTTCACACTTCTGTTCAAATTCCTAACACTCTGTATATCATCCCTATCTCCTCCCTTACCTGATCCTGCATACTCTTTTCCCTCTTCCCCTCCTCTCTTGCTCCCAAGTCCCTCCCACCCTTTATCTCCCATGAGTATTTTGTTTCCACTTCTAAGACAGACTAAATCATTCACATTTTTGTCTTCCTTCTTCTTGAACTTCATGTGGTCTGTGAATTGTGTCGTGGGTATTCTGAGCTTTTTGGCTAATATCCACTTATCAGTGAAGGCATACCATGTGTGTTCTTTTGGGACTGGGTTACTGTGGGTCAGTGTGCAAGAGGCTTTCCATGGAGATCTCTGGCTCGATCTCCAGCCAAAGGAATCAAGCATGGGTGGGAAGGAGAAGCAGTTGACCTCACCTCTTTCTCTGACATGGCTTCCAGGCCACTCAGTTGCTCTGTACTGCCCTGCACTGACTCTGGTCAGGCTGGGTCAATGAGAGGCCAGCTAGCCAGTGAGCAGTGCAGCACAGCTTCCAGCTGCATTTCAGGAGAGCAGACCTCTTCCCCAAGTGTTACAGCTCTTAGAACAAAAGGCTCAGACAAAGGAGTAGATCTTTCACGTTCTTTTACTTCCTTGGATAGGATTTATATACAGTTTTGGGGGTCATTGAGATTTCAACAGTAATTATTTCTCATTGGTTTGGGATGAGAGTTTTTATTTGCATGGAAGAGGGCTTGACTAATATCACACACCTCTCCTGCGGGGGTCTGTGGGAGGTTGTGACTGAATAGGAGCCAGGGACCCAGGAGGTGTGGCCAAACTCCTTCCTTTCCTTGCAGGCAGAAATTATCGCCCACCGGGTCTTCAGAGTTCCAGGACTGTTACCTGAACCAGGGCCCAGGTTGCCTGAACAGACCACTGCCCAACAGGTTACTTCACTCAGGATGATATTTTCTAGTTCCATACATTTGCCTAAGAATTTCATTAAGTCATTGTTTTTAATACCTGTGTAGTAATCTATTGTGTAAATGTACCACATTTTTTGTATCCATTTCTCTGATGAAGGACATGTAGGTTCTTTCCAGCTTCTGGCTATTATAAATAAAGTTGATATGAACATAGTGGAGCATGTGTCTCTGTTATATGTTGGAGCATCTTTTGGGTATATACCCAGGAATGGTATAGTTGGGTCTTCAGTTAGTATTATGTCCAATTTTTTTAGGAACCGCTAGATTGATTTCCAGAGATATTGTACCAGTTTGCAATCCCACGAACAAAGAAGGAGTGTTCTTCTTTCTTCACATCCTCAACAGCATCTGCCTTTTAATTTGGAAAGACTACAGTGGTCAAATGAAAGTATTATATTTAGAAAAAATTATCAAGTAACATTGAATTGAGATTATGAAAGATTCCATGACTTTAAAAAGGATATTAAAGGACCGTATGATCTCTCAGCCAGCCCCACAGATGATAGTAGAATGAGTACTTCAGTAATGAAGAGAAGGACAAAAACAAAACAAAACAAAATTATCCACTATGTGGACAGTGCCAACATAGTAGTTTGCAACCATTTGTAACTTCAGTCCTAGGAAATGATGCCCTCTTTTGACCTCTGGGAGCATCAGACAACATGAGATTCACATACAGGTAAAACACAAATACACATTAAAAAAATATACACTTATTTTATATAACTAATATGTGTACAAGTATATAGAAATGTATGTACTCATGCACACACACACATATATACATATATATACATCATACACATATAGATATATAGGTATATATATATATATGTATTAGATAATTAATGTTGTACAAAGCATAACTCTCCTGACTTTCCAGAGTTAAGTTCATTAATTTTCAAAAATATCAAAACTGATATGACTAAACTATTTTCTGTATTTTCCAATGGGAAATCTGAAACACAAAACACTTGTAGTTGTTAAAAACTCCATAGATATCAAGTGAATAATTTAAGTTTAAAAAATAGTACCATTGCATTGATCATGGGGTCCCCAATAGAGGATTTAGAGAAAGGACTGAAGGAGCTGGAAGGGTTTGCAAGCCCATAAGAAGAAAAATAGTATTAACCTACCAGAGCTCCCTGGTCAAAACTACCAACAAAGGAGTACGTATGTAGGGACCCGTGGCTACAACTGCATATATAGCAGAGGATGGCCTTGTTAGGTATCAACGGGAGAAGAGGCCCTTGGTCCTGTGAAGGCTTGATGCCCCAGTGTAGGAAAATAAGAGGGCAGGGAGACAGTAGTGGGTGGGTGGGTGGGGGCACAACCTCATAGAAGCAGGACGAGGGGGAATCAGGAAAGGGGATAATATTTGAAATGTATAAATAAAATATCCAATAAAAATAATACCTCTATTGACTAAATGAATCATGCTATCGTTGCCCTAGTTTAAGCATATTTTTGTTTGATAATATACAAACTAAAAAGAAAAAAATAATGTGAGCAAATGGACAGGAGTAAGCATTCCTAAAGTGGAAAAGTAAAGAACAAGAACATTTCCAGTACTGACTCACAGCTGTTTATAATCTAGCTATATGGGTTCCAGTGCTCTGTTCTGGTCTCTGAGCACAGTTCCTGCATGGTACTCATTTAATATGGGCAGCTACAACTCACAACATGAATCTATAAGAAAAGAAGAACAAGAGGTAAAAAGAAAGATAAAACAAAGGAAGGGAGAGAGGGAGAGAGAAAGAGGAAAGTAAGAACAAACTTTATCAAGAAGAATCTTGATTTATCAAGAAAAAATATTTGACTATTGCCCTCTTTCATAATGTTTTCTTGGGTGTTGGAATTGTTCTCTTGAGACCTATGCATATGTATCATCTTCCATATTCAACTTAATCAATAAAATCCAAGTTTAGTGTAAGAAAGAAATTTAAGTAGTCAGTAATCTCCTCTAATACATAACCTTGTAAATGAGTTAACTGCCTTCTCTAAAGGAAAAGGTGGCTTGTTTTTCTACTTTCATTGGTGAAAACCTTGTTATCCACTTACATTTCCTTACTTCAGTGGTTTATAACATTAAAGTCATGTTCACTTAACTCTATGTGGGTAATTTTCTTTCAACAATTGAAGACATCTGGGTGTATCTGATAAGCCAATTTTGTGTACAGAAAGACTACACTGCCCTTAGAGAGATTATTGAAGCTTGTGACATTTACTGATAACAGATCTACTGACCTTCTCTTTAGAGGAACTTATTGACTCTTTATAATACCTGTTTTGTTCTGTCACTGAAAGGCTCTGTTTGGTTGAACTTTTCTGGCAATACTTACTGTCTATCTCTCCATGCTCCTGTCCCTAGCCCATGGTTAATATTGATCTGTTTTCTGTTGCTACAGATTATCATTTTAAGAAATTTATTTAACCTAATCATATTTAGTTTACATACAATGTCAACATATTCCTTATTATATCAGATTCTAATTTTGTAAGGTGCTGCCATCAGGGAACCTAAACTGCATAAATGGCTGTCTAGGATTTTTTATCAAGTATATATGAATATAAAGTTGGACAAAATAAGAAGTGCATTTCAAATAATCAAAATGAAAGGTTGCAGATATATATTGTAAGGATTAGAAAGTCATAAAAGATATTCTTATATAAATGGATGCAAACTAAATATAAATCAATTAAAATGTAATAGTAGGGGCTAGAGTAGGGTGGTTAGGAGAACTTGTTCTTCCAGAGGACCCAAGTTTGACTTGCAGCACCCACATGGTAGCTCACAACTCTCTGTTCCTCTGGTTTCAGAGAATCCGGTGCCCTCATGCGGACTCTAAGGACATGAAACATTCATGTGGTACATAAACATGCAAGCAGGCAAAACTCCCACACATTGAAAATGAAATGTTATGTTCCTATTAATACATGGTAAATGAAGAGTTCACTAAACCAGATTACATTAAAATAGTATCAACAGTTGTATCGTACCTGGGAGACATAAAAGCGGGTAGTTGCTTGGTTCTTATGCTGTGTAGTTCACACTAGAGACATTGTGGCTGTCTTATAGTGGTGGGGCATGCAATAACTGTTCAGTCCAGGAGGCTGGGTGCCTCAACAGTTGCAATGTGGCACATAAACCCAGGAGACTTTATGCTGGAGAAGCACTGGGGCAAGTCATCGATGAGAAGCATAGTTTCAGGTATAATTGAGAAAAACCACAACAGAAGAAACAGGACAAATCAACTTGGCAGGAGGAGAAAGGCTGAGCTGGTAAGAAGGAAGGTTGAGTGAGCAAAAGTAAATAATCTTCATTCTATGAATTTTTGGTCTGTAGTGATAGCATAAAGTGCTACCCACATTTGGGTAGGTTCACCTCATATCAATTAAAACAATTAGGGACCAGCGGGACCAGGCACACAGGAACTCCACCAGCCCAGTGACTCGGGTTCCTTCCAGTTTGTCTGGGTGGGAGTCCATACCTTGGGTGCAAGCTCTGCAGCCAGTCCCACAACACCCAGAGGAAGCTCCATTCCCAGGCATTTTCTGACACACCCAGGATCAGAGGTGAGCAGGAACCAACACTGAGAGTAACTGGGAATAGCAGGACCAGGCACACAGAAACCCCTCCAACCCAGTGACTCGGGTTCCTTCTGGTCTGTCTGGGTTAGTGTTCTGAGCAGACTTGGGCACAAGCTCTGCAGCCAGTCCCACAACACACAGAGAAAGCCACACTCCCAGGTGATCTAAAAAGCCCAAGATCACAGGATCCCAGAATCACAGGGTCACAGAGACAGCTTGACTCTGAGGAGTTCTGACACAATCAGGATCACAGGAAGGAGAGGCTCCAGTCAGATTTAGCAAGGGCAAGGAGCACTAGAGTTAACCAGATGGCGGGGGGCAATCATAAGAAAATGAACAACACAAACCAAGGTCACTTGCCATCATCAGAACCCAATTCTCCCACCATAGCAAGTCCTAGACACACCATCACACCGGAAAAGCAAGATTCAGATCTAAAATCCTTATCATGATGATGATACAGGACATTAAGAAAGACATAAACAGCTCCCTCAAAGAAATACAGGAGAACACAGATAAAGAGTTAGAAGGTCTTAAAGAGGAAACACAAAAATCCCTTAAAGAACTACAGGAAAACACAATCAAACAGGTGAAGGAAATGAGCAAAACCATCCAGAATCTAAAAATGAAAATAGAAACAATAAAGAAATCAGAAAGAGAGACAACCCTGGAGATACAAAACCTAGGAAAAAAATCAGGAGCCATAGATGCAAGCATCACCAACAGAATACAAGAGATAGAAGAGAGAATCTCAGGGGCAGAAGACACCTTAGAAAACATTGACCCAACAGTCAGAGAAAATGCAAAAGGCCAAAAGCTCCTAACCCAAAACATCCAGGAAATCCAGGATGCTATGAGAAGACCAAACCTGAGGATAATAGGTATAGAAGAGAGTGAAGACTCCCAATGTAATGGGCCAGT
>NW_022196898.1:26926753-26927427 GCF_008632895.1 Mastomys coucha
AACATCAACATAAGGAGCAAAACTACACCCTAGAAGAAGCAAGAAGGTAAGTTTTCAACAAATCCACATAAACCTATTTCCACCTTTTACAACAAAAACAACAGGAAGTGACAATTAGTTTTTCTTAATATATTAATTTCAAAATTAATATTACCAACATATCCTAGTCAATTGAAATCCAATAATATGAGGAATTGGAAATTTATTGACTGTCTTCCAATGAACTCTCTAATTTGGTAATTGGAGAAATAGGCCCAACATTGTACAATCTATATTCACTGTCAGCTTGTACGTTTGTGACAGTGTTTGGCTGTATACAACTAAGGGTCTTGAAATCTTGCTTCTCCTATCTTAGCTTCTCTATTAGTAGTATTGTTTATTTCATGTTTTTACACTATACTGTGATTTTCAGAACAGCTTATATATTTCAATGTATTTATATACCCAAAAGAAACATAGACGATTAACTAGGGAGGTAGTTTCAAAGAGAACAACAAAGTGAGACTGAATGCTTTGCTTGACATTTGTAACTCTTGTATCAAGTTTGAAGAAGAGGACTTTATAAGTTACTTTCTCTGAGATGAATGCTTTTCCAAATTAGCTGTGAAGCTAATGAACCAAATTCTTACCCTCACCTAATGTCTGTGCCACCCTCCAAGCAGAACCATTGTTCA
>NW_022196898.1:26927882-27032531 GCF_008632895.1 Mastomys coucha
TTATATCAAACAACTTTTATAATACTTATTTTTATTGTTATAATATTTTATAAATTTTAAGTAATATGCCAAAAAAGATATTGTAGGTATTGAAGGGGGGGATCTCTCGGAGGAGTGGTGGTACAAAAGGGAAACAAGAATGTGATTCAATTCTATTTAATTAAAATATGTTTTTAAATGTTAACAAATTCAGATAAATTAAAATCATGTAACTTTTCTCATCATAATGCAATAAAAGTTTTCTTTTTTAAAAAAAAAATTAATACAATTAGGATAATTATTTAGCTGAGGCTTCCTGCCTGGCTGATTCTAATTGGTGTAAGACTGACACACAAAAAACAATATTTTGCTGATTATACTGAATGGCTGAGAAGCACCTAAAGAAATGTTCAACATCGTTAGTCATTAGGGAAATGCAAATCAAAACAACTCTGAGATTCCACCTCACACCAATCAGAATGGCTAGGATAAAAAACTCAGGTGACAGCAGATGCTGACAATGTTGTGGAGATAGAGGAATACTCTTTCATTGCTGGTGGGACTGCAAGCTGGTACAACCACTCTGGAAAACAGTTTGGCAGTTCCTCCAGAAATTGGACATAGTACTACCAGAAGACCCAGCTATACCACTCTTGGCCCTATACCCAGAAGATGCTACAGCATGTAATAAGGACACATACGCCACTATGTTCATAGCAGCCTTATTTATAGTAGCCAGAAACTGGAAACAACCCAGATGTCCCTCAATAGAGGAATGGATACAAAAAATGTGGTACATCTACACAATGGAGAACTACTCAGCTATTAAAAACAATGAGTTTATGAAGTTCTTGGGGAAATGGATGTATCTGGAGAATATTATCCTGAGTGAGGTAACCCAATCACAAAAGAACACACATGGTATGCACTCTCTGATAAGTGGATATTAGCTCAGAAGATTAGAATACAAAAAGTATAAACCAAAAACCACAAGAAACTCAAGAAGAAGGAAGGTCAAAGTGTGGATACTTCGTTCCTTCTTAAAAGGGGGAACAAAATACCCATGGAAGGAGTTGTAGAGACTAACTATGGAGCAGAGACTAAAGGAAGGACAATTCAGGGACTACCTCACCTGGGAATCCTTCCCATATTCAATCAGCAAATCTAGACACTATTGTGGATGCCATCAAATACTGGGTCACAGAAGCCTGATATAGCTGTCTCCTGAGAGGCTCTGACAGTAACTGACTAATACAGAAGTAGAGGCTCACAGCCATTCATTGGACTGAATATAGGGTCCCTAATGAAGGAGCTAGAGAAAGGACCCAAGTAGCTGAAGCATTTGCAGCCCCTTAGGACAAACAACAATATAAACTAACTAGTACCCTCAGAGCTCCCAGGGACTAAACCACCAACCAAGGAGTACACATGGGGGGGATTAGTGGCTCCAGCAGCATATGTATAGCAGAGGATGGCCAAGTCGGCCATCAATGGGAGGAGAGTCCCTTAGCCCTGTGAAGGTTCTATGTCCCAGTGTAGGGGAATGCCAGGGCCAGTAAGCAGGTGGGGATGTGGTGTTGAGCAGGGCGAGCGAAGAGGGAACAGTGGATTGTTTTTGTTTTTGTTTTTTTATTTTATTTTATTTTACTTTTGAAGGAAAACCTGGGAAAGGAGATATTGTAAATAAAGAAAACATCTAATAAAAAATATAAATAAAAAAAATTTCTACTGCAAATATCCTTGTTAAGGATTGCATAATTGCAAAAGTTTTCATCAAATTTGGTTTAATGTAAAAAAAAATGATGAGTGCATTAAGAGGTAACCATATGTTGCACTAAATAACCACACACACACACACACACATGCACACACACACACATACACACATTAATCATGCAAGTGTTTTTATAGTTTTTTTAAACAATATTCATCAACCTTCTGAACCAGCTTACTGACAGCAGGGAACTGTCTCTATGAACAGAGTAAGATGCAAATTATGACATCACTGCAATTAATAGTGTTTTTTAAAACATTTTTTCTATACATATACAGAGTTGTTTTTATTGAATATTTGAGAGCAATGTACTTGACCATTCTATGTGTATATGGTATATGTATGTGTATGTGTTATGTATATGTGTATGTGTTTGTGTATGTGTTTTGTACATATGTATGTAGAAGATGAAATTCTCTGTCCCCTCCCCCCCAAAAAAAACCCAACAACAACAAAAACAAAAACAAAAAAAAATATTTTGGATAATATCAAAGAACATGATATCAAGATTTCAAGTGTAAAAAAAGAAATCCTTCAATAAGTAGACAAGTCAACTTGTCTAATTTTCTATTGTCAGACAATAGAACATTATTTAACATTCAAAACAGCCGGGCGGTGGTGGCGCAAGCCTTTAATCCTAGCACTTGGGAGGCAGAGGCAGGCGGATTTCCGAGTTCGAGGCTAGCCTGGTCTACAGAGTGAGTACCGGGACAGCCGGGGCTACAGAGAGAAACCCTGTCTCAAAAAAACCAAAAAAAAAAAAAAAAAAAAAACATTCAAAACAAATGAACCAATATGGGAAAACTTGTCAAAGGATTGTCATTCGAAATGGGGAACAACAAAATCTGAGAAGGCTCTTCAATATTCTAGTCTAACTATATGGCATTTTGGAGAAAGGGAATTTAGGATGATAGTGAAAAATGTCATTGTCCTCAAGGTATTGCGAGAAAGGAAGTAAAATGTAGAGCATGTAGAGAAAGACATTACTTTAGAGTAGGAATCTGTGATAGTATTCTATCAAAATGGAGGGTGCCAGTAAATACACATTGTCAAAATCCATAAAACACATGGTATGAATAGTACTCCTGATGCAATAAGGGTGTTATGAGAGTGATGCAGTCAATGCAAATTCATGTTTTATAAGAACTGTCTCATTCTTACAAGGCACCAGCAGTGAAAAGGCTGTGGATAATGATAGAGAATTCATGACATCTCTGTACTTTGCAAAACATTCTGCTATTGGCATAAAGCAGGTCTAGAACTAAGGCTTATTAAAAATTAATGCTTTTAGATGCTTTAATAGTTATATCATTGATCATGCAATGCTTTAGGAAATCTAAGTTTCTTCTATTAATAATTAATTGATTAAATAACAGTAAAATGTAGTAATTAAATCATACATGCTTTAGCAATTGGATAAAGGAAGCTTAAATAATGATTTATTTAAGTCTATGGTTTATGTAATTATATGGAAATAAGTAAGCTATATGACTCTTCTGCTTACAGTCAAGACATCCTTATTTTTTCTGTAGGAGGTTTAGAGAAAAATTTAGTGACATGTGTAAAGTAAAGGAAAGATATCAGAGAAAACAATTTTCATGGAAATACTACTTCATTTAATATAGCTACTCAACATGTCCTAAAGAGGGAAGACACTTTCAGCCATTTTAGGAAAACAATATTGTGAATTTTCAAATTCTATTTTTTCTACTTTCTTTTTGTGTCTAAATACCAGTGAGATCCTTGGCTTCACACGTATTAATGTGGCTCAACTGCTAATCCTGTTAAGTTTAGGAAGCCATCCCATCTATACTAAAAGCTTGTTCTCAATTATATACTGAATTAAATGAGAGATAAGAAGATTCTGAGAGCTTAATATTTATAGTTTTGCTGCTGAGAAAAATTAAAAATCTGTAAAATCCACATTAATCATTTAGTTTCAGCACATAAATGCAAATGGCTTGTGACTGAAATACACTTCAGACTGTAATAATAATTACTCCCAAATGCAGTGTGAGATTCATTATATCCATGTTTAATACAAGGAAGAAGCACAAGGGATCTGCAGAAATCTTCACAAATAAGAAGATTATAGTATTTAATCAGCACAAAATGGTCACCATAAAGCTTCATCATGAAGCACTTTCTAAAAAGGAAATGCAGTCTGGAGGAATATGGTTATGAAAAGAAAATCTCATTTTCAAGTTGACATTCACCTCCTAATCTGGAACTAATTTCTATGTGGTGATCTCTTCATGTTCTCTCCCTATACATAATAAATTGGCAAGGAAAGATAAATAACAAAGTAACTGAAGATATTAATGTCATTCAATATCTTTGTTTACTTACTACAAAAGCATTTATAAAGGTCAGGGATTTTATTCCAATTTCTTATTTGGAATTATTCACACTCGCATTAAGAGACTTAGTAAGTACCCAATATTCTCACAGGACAAGAGGAACATCTTGTTGACAAGAAGAAATTAGATTTGATTTTCTATAGAGGTAATCACAAAAGATTCCATACTTAGTAAAAAAGCTAGAGAGAGTAAATTTGGAAATTTTGCAATTTGTGTATATGTATTATTAGAAAATACAAATTAATCATCATACTATGTTTAATTAACTTATAAAACAATTCAAAACTTAAAAAAACATAAAGTATGCACTGTTTACATATCATTTTATTGATTTACTAAGAATTTTCATTTCTAATTTTTAAACTCATCTTATTCTAGAATATATATATTTCTTTTTAATGCATGTAGTTTTAAAAAACATGAAATTATGAGTTAATTACTCATTGTGCTGTAGATACGTAAACAAAATCTATACTGCATAGATTTAACAAATTAATAATTTCTTACATGGGGCGCCAAAATGTATCCATTTGAACATATCATTGATATGACTGCCAAGACATGAGCTAACCATGGACAATGCTAATAGACATGCCAAAATGGAAGGAACAAAAGGCAACAAGGCTGCAACCCTATACAAAGAATTAGAGGCAAGTAAGACATGCTGAGAGTGGGAGAAATAGTCTTCCTCAGGGAAGAACCCACCCATTGGTTATGCAGTGCTAAACCGTCAGCCCTAAAATTATGTACATACAAATAATACTACATTGCCTAAAGCTGTTATATTTATGAATACATATTTATGTCCATAGAAATATATATGTACAGGGTCCCCAGTGAAGGAATTAGAGAAAGGACCAATGGAGCTGAGGGGTTTGCAGCCCCTTAGGAGGAACAACAATATGAACTAACTAGTACCCTCGGAGCTCCCAGGGTCTCAACCACCAACCAAGGACTGCACATGGAGGGGTCTGATTGTTCAGGCAGCATGTGTATGGTAGAGGATTGCAAAGTCGATCATCAATAGGAGGAGAGGACCTCGGCCCTTTTAAGGTTCTGAGCCCCAGTGTAGGGGAATGCCAGGGCCAGAAAGTGGGAGAGGGTGGGGTGGCAGGCATGGGGAAGGGGGAGGCAACAGGGGTTTGTTTTAGTTGTTTTTGTTTGTTTCTTTGTTTTTTGGAGGGGAAACTGGGAATGGAGAAATTCACATGTAAATAAAGAAAATATCTAAAATAAAAAAAAAAAGAAATATATATGCAATAACAATAAAAAGAAGGTCCTGAGTTTGAAAGACGATAAAGGTATACAGAGGAGGATTTTGAGAGAAGAAAACAGAAGAGAGAAATGTAGTGTCTCCTTGTCACAGACAATTTGAATTCTGTGCTTCACTCTCCCTGTGTCTTCCAATGTTCTCTATTTGTCTATTGTATGAATCTTCATCTGTGCTTGCCTAAAGGCTGTAGTCTTGAGAATCTGTCTTTCCCTCTGAAGTTATCTGTGTCTATGTGTCTTCCTATCAAAGGGCATTGCTCTCTAAATCAACACTTGGGGGAGAAATGGGAGGTATTTTGGAGAAAATTATAAGAAGATTTTAAGAAGGGATTAAGTCACTGATGCCAACTGACCCAGACAACAAACAGCCTTACAAACACCATTAATTATCAAGCAATATCTCTAAATTGTTAAACATTTGTGGTGGATTTGAGTTTCTACAGTTCTTCTCTACCTATATTTTTTATTTTCAGCATGTGATTAACACAATACTCTTAAAAACACATGTGCATCACACTTGGGTCATGGGCAGGTGCATAATTTAGGATTACAGCTGTATGTTTTCTTAGGTTGCAAAACCCAATTACGGGGAAATCCGAGGCAAGTAAGGTTAGTTGTAACATTGTTCTCTTGAATGCAAGCTAAACAAACAGGCTGAATCCATATTAGTATAAAAGTCAGAAGTCTTAACTGACCTCAAGGTATATTATTAACTCTGGCTGAGAGGTCCAGCAAAAGTTCTAATCTCTTGGAATGTAATGGATAATCTCATCATAATGCATTGCCACAACATACCATCCTGTTTTTAAAAAATGGTACCCACTCTGACTACAGTCTGGGTTTAGGGTAATGTTAGACTTCTTCAATATATGTCCCATTAATATGCATCATCCCCTTGGCTTCCCAGAGAATTACTAATATTAAACATAAAAGTTCAGATAATAAAAAATAAATTTGATATAGGCCTATGTCAATCTATAAATAAGAATCATATTACAGGAGTAACACACAGGAATTCATGTAGATGCCAGGTATATTTTTTTAAATCAAATAAATAGAATTTAAAAACATTGGATAATCATGAGAATGTAATTTTAGGCGATATTCCAACAGAATATATACATAAACATCGAGTTTGTCTTTATATACAAATATATATATTATATATATAATACAATATATATATATAAATATATATGTTTATATACAAATACATATGTATTATATATATGTATACATATATATAATTTACTAATTATATATACATTAACTAGTGAAAGACTTTTAGGACTCTTGAGGATTGAAAAATAACTGAAATATATTATACCAGGGATACTGTGGGAAGACCAGTGACTTTAACCAATGTATCAGAATGCCACTTATTTCCCAACTTCCTCTGAATAACTAATTCCCTCCATATTCATTATGCTATAACTTTCAAGTATGGTTGTGTGCTTTTCTGTATATATTGTAATAGATATTGGACCAAAATTGGATATATAAAATAATTAAAATAAGGAACAAAGATTAAGAAACATCTGTTGGTTGACTCAACATTTTATATACAGAAAAGTCTAAATAGTCCTCAACTTTCACTTTCAGAATTGAAAAATAAACTCACTAAAGTTTCAGATTATAAGATTAGTATAGATGCTTTGCTTTACACATTAAAAATATACTATTTTTAAAAAAAACTAAGGAAGCAGCTAGTATTCTCAATCGTATAATATAGTATCTGGAAGTATAGTCAAGAAGAGGAAAAACACTGAAAATTACAAAAAACGGGGACTCAACTCAATCTAAAAACCATAAAACATTTAGGAAAGAAATTGCAGATTTTACAAAGAAAGATACCAGTAAGCCAAACTTGTTGCTTAGAAGAATAAATATCATGAAAATCTTCATGTGTCCCATAGTGAATGATAAACTATGCAACTTCTGTCAAAGTACCAACTATATTCCCCAGAGATGTTACATTGAAATATTTATATGGCTATAAACCTAAATCATGAAGATCCTCTAGCAATTGTCAAAATGAGTAAAGTGAAAGTCATTGTGTTGTCGATTATTAAGAAATAATATGAAATTATTGTGCCCAAAAGAACTTGGTACTAGCATAAAATTACATTGAAACATAAAATTTAGAAAACATATCTACATTCAATTGATTCTAAGATCCAAGAATAGTGTAGAGCTGAAGTAATAGATTCTTCTTCAATAAGTACTGTTTTGGAAATATAAATAATTAATGTTGCAAATTTACTTCACACCACATACAAAAAATATATTCAAACTGACAAAGGATTTAAACACAAAAGTCTTGTTAACATACAAACCTCTTAAAGAAAACAGAGAATGTTCTGGACACTGGTCTAGATTTTTTTTTTGTCTAAGACTATAAAAGAGTAAGTAATAAATATAAAAATAGACATGGGTTTGCCTGAAGCTGAGATATTCTTGACAGAAAAAGCCAATAAAATAAAGAAACAATGAGGGGATTGAGAAAAGTTATTTACAAAACTAAACCTGCTAAGAGGTTTATCAGAACATAGGCCAGTACTTAAAAGACAGAATTCAATTTTCAGAGGGCAAATTCCACAGTGCAAAGACATGACAATACACCACCATGATGATAATTCTGTTAAGAAATTATGCTTTGGCCCGGTAGCAACTCCTGATTTATGGTCCTAACCATTACCTGGCTCGTCTGTGATTTTTTTTTTTCTCCATGTTGCCATAGTAAGCTAACCCACATGATGTAAACCTACTCTTCACCCATAAAAGATTGTAAAAATCAGACTTTCCATTAGTACAGGGGTGAGTGTGTTCCTTAAAATGTACTCTGATGAGGCCGGGCAGTGGTGGCACACGCCTTTAATCCCAGCACTTGGGAGGCAGAGGCAGGCAGATTTCTGAGTTTGAGCCCAGCCTGGTTTACAGAGTGAGTTCCAGGACAGCCAGGGATACATAGAGAAATCCTGTCTCGAAAAAAAACAAAACAAAACAAAACAAAAAGTACTCTGATGGCTTCTCCCTCAAGAACATCTTCTGACTTCTTTTTCCTGGATTCAATAAATAAAGAGAACTTCTGACCACTTGCTCTTATGAACATCTATGCAAAAATATTCAATAAAATACTTACAAACTGAATCCAAGAACACATTAAAACGAAAGCCCATTATCTGCCCCGACATGCAAGACTTTAAACATCAAGGTTCTCGAGGGAAGGAAGCAACAACAACAAATTTGGGATCAGGAGACACAAAGGAAGGAGACAAGACAAAAAAATCTGTTCAAGTCTCAGTTTACTCTAGGGAAACAAAGGGCTTAAAAAGCTACAGACCACAAAGGGATTTGCCCAGGTGCATGGGCCAAACCAGTATTATTACTTGGTTAATGTAAAAGGAATGTCCTCATTGTAAGGTGTCCAAAAAGCCCCTATCCTAAACTGTCACAAGTCAATTGTGGGAACATAAGCAAGACAATGGAAGAGACAAAAGAGTGTTAGTTAATAGATGAAGGCCCAGGGACAAGATGGAGACTGAGATGCCAGGGCCTTTTGGGCCCCAACAGTCATTAATCATAATCAAGAAGGCTTCATTAAGAATGCAGAGATAGCTCAGTATAAAAAAATTCATCAATATGTTCTACTATATAAAGAAACTGTAAGAAAGAAAGGAAGAAATCACATTATCTTATTAGATGCTAAAAAACTTTTGTTAAAATCCACCATCACTTCATATTAAAAGTATTAGAGAGATCAGAGATACAAAGCACATACCTAAACATAATCAAAGCAATAATCAGCAAGCCAACATCTAGTATTAAGCTGCATGGAGAGAAAATTAAAAATAATTCCACTAAAATCAGGGATAAGACAAGGGTGCCTACTCTGTCCCCATCTATTCAATAAAGTACTTGGAAATTCTAGATAGAGCAATATGACAACTAAAGAAAATCAAGGGGATATAAATCAAAAAAGAAGAAGGCAAAGCATTGCTATTTGCACATGATGTGATAGCATACTGAAGCAACCACAAATATTCTACCAGAGAACTACAGTTAATGAACACCTTCAGCAAAGTGGTTGGATACAAAATTAATTCAAAGATTCAGTAGCCTTCCTTTGTATAAAAATAAAATGGCCAAAATAGAAATTAGGGAAACAACATCCTTTAGTACAGTCACAAAAACTATAAAGTATCATGGTATAGCTCTAACAAAGCAAGAGATGCATCTGTATTACAAGAAATACAAGTCCTTGAAGAGAAAAATTGAAGAAGATATCAGAAGATGGAAATCATGGATAGGCAGAATTAACACAGTGAAAATGGCTATCTTACCAAAAGTAATCTACAGATTCAATCCAATCTCTGTTAAAATTCCAACATAAATTTTTATAGATCTTGAAAGATCAATTCTCAACTTGACATGGAAAAAGAAAGAAAACAAAACAGGATATCCAAAAGAATCCTGAACATTAAAAGAATTTCTGGTGAAATCACCATCCCTGACCTCAAGCTGTAGTACTAAGCAATAGTGATAAAAACCCCATAGTTCTGGTACTGAAACAGACTTTGATCAACGGAATCAAGTCAAAGACCCAAAAATAATTCCACAAAACTATGGTCACTTCAGCTTTGGTAAACAATCCAAAAACCATACAATAGAAAAAAAGAAAGCATCTTTAACAAATGGTGGGTGCCCAACTTGATGTTTACAAGTTGAAGAATGAAAAGAGTTCCATATTTATGATCCTGCACAAAACTGAAGTCAAAGTGGATCAAGGATCTCAATATCAAACTGAATACACTAAATAGTATAAAACAGAAAGTGGGAAATACCCTCGAAGGCTTTGGTGTAGGAGACAATTTCCTCAATAGAACACCAATGGCTCAGACTCCAAGATCAACTATTGATAAATGTGACCTCATGAAACTGAAAAGTTTCTGTAAGGCAAAGGACATTGTCAACTGGACAAAACAGCAGTCTACAGATTAGGAAAGGATCTTCAACAACCCTACATCTGACAGAAGTTAAACACCAGCAACCCAAATAACCCAATTAAAAATGGGTCACAAAGCTAAACATAGGAATTTCAAATAGCTGAGAAGCACTTAAGGCAATGTTCAAAGCCCTTACTTATAAGGGAAATGTTAATCAAAACAACTCTGAGGTTCCATTTTATACCCATCAGAATGGCTAATATAAAAACCCAAGTGATGGCACATGCTAGCATGGAGGTGGAGCAAGGGGAACACTCCTCCATTGCTGGTAGAAAGGCAAACTTGTACAAGCACTTTGAAAATCAATTTGGTGGTTTCTCACAAACATGGAAATAGTTCTACCCCAAGACCCAGCTCTATCACTCCTGGGAATATACACAAAAGATGCCCCACCAATCCACAAAGATACTTGCTCAACTATGTTCATAGTATCTTTATTTATAATAACCAGGAACTGGTAACAACCTAGGTGTCCCTCCACTGAAGAATATCCAGATTAAAAATTGTGGCACAGCTACAGAGTGGAATATCATTCAGCTACTCAAAACAAATACATCATAAATTTTGCAAGCAAATGTATAGATCATGAGAATATCATCTTGAGTGTGGTAATCCAGTCCCAAAAGGGAATGTGTACTCATGCTATACTCCACAAACCCAAAGAAGCTAAACAAGAAGAAAAGCACAAGCAATGATGTTTGAATCTCATTTCAAATGGGAATAATATAGTCTAAGAAGTAGAAGGTGGGAGGGAATTGGATGCAAAAGAGAATGGGAGGATGAACGGAGGTTTTAAGGATCAGATGTGGGGAATGACAGGAGGGAAGCAACATGGCTATGAGAATGATTAGAAATCTGCAACTGATGGGGTTGGGGAGGTAAGAGGCATCTTTCAGAAGAAATAGAGACCTTGGATAAAGGAGGCAGCCAGAAAACAGTGTGAGTGACCTTAGCTGGGACTCATAGCATTGGGGATATGGAACCTGAAGATACTACTTCCTATAGCCAGGCCGGAACCACAATGGAGCGATAGGGAAACCAACCTGCCCACAGAAATGTGACACAAAATTTATCCTTTCTACAAGAAATGCAGGGACAGAGAATGGAGCAGAGACTGAGAGAAGATCCAATCAATAGCCAGCCAAGCTTGAGACCTATCTCCTTTTCAAACATCAATCCCCGACACTATTTATGTCATCCTGTTATGCTTGCAGACAGGAGTTTATCATGGCTGTACACTGAGATGCTACAACCAGCAGATAACTCAAACAGATACAAACACCCATAGTCAAACAATGGCTAGAGATTGGGAACTCTAATAGAATAACAGGCGGAAGGATTGCAGCCCTAAGGGAATAGAAACAGGAAGAGCAACAGAGTCAATTAGCCTGGACAACTGGGGCTCTCAAAGTCTGAACCACCAACCAAAGAATATACATGGGCTAGACCTAGGCCATATATATGAATCAAATGTGCAGCTTCGTTTTCATGTGGATCCCTAACAAATGGAGTGGGGGCTATCCCGAAAGCTGTTGCCTGTATGTGAGTTATGTTCTTGTTCTTTTAGCTCTGATGCCTTGTGGGAGAGGTAGCACCTAGCCTTTCAGAAACCTGAAGTGCCAGGGTGGGTGATATGGGGGAACACCCACTCAAAGGAGTAGGGGAGGGGGTGGAGGAATGATTGTGTGAGAGGGTGACTTGGAGGTTAGCATTGAGCAGTAAAAATCAGAATATAAAATGATTAAGTTAATAATAATAAAAATAATAAAATTAAATTAACAAGTTACAGAAAAGCAAAAGAAACCAAAAACTAAATCTAGTAAATCCAAGAAATAACAAAGGAACAAAGGTTGGGAAATCAGTTACTAAAATAGAGACTAAAATAACAATATAATAAACCAATCCTGTTCAAGTTTTTGAAAAAGTTGACAATGTTGCAAGTCTTTGAACTATGGAATTGGCTCAGTGGTTAAAAGCACAGCCTGCTTTTCCATAATGTTCAGCTCCCAGCATCTATGTGATGACTCAACTGTCTGTAACTATAGTACTGATATCTGCTTATAACCTTCAAGTATACAAGGCACACATATGATTCAGAGGAATTCATGCAGGCAGAATACATATTAAAACATTAAAAATTATAGGAGAATTAGTAACCTTTAGCCAAACTAACATGAGAAAGACAAATACCAAAATTTATGAAACTAAAAAGGTTATGAAGTTTTCATCACGAGCGCTAAGGAAACCCTGAAGATCATTAACAATACTTTGAAAACATGTATCCCAAAACTGAAAACATTAAATGAGATTTATAAATTTCTAAACATATCTGAGCTACCTAAAATAAAACTCTGATAAATAATTTAAATAGAAGCACAATGAACAATGACATTAAATTAATTATTAAAATTCTTCCCCAAAGTGACAGCTCACAACTAATTGGATTCATTGCTAAATTCCACTACATTTCAAGGAATATCTATCGTCAACACTTCTCTAGTTGTTCCCTAAAATATTAGAGAAGAAAGACTACCGTGACTGAATATTATTCCTAATAGCAATACAAAACAAGAAGAAATGAAAACTACAAACTATTACCATTTTGAAAATAAATACAAAAATTCTCAAGAAAATACAGGCAAACCCAATTTAAGAACATATTAAAAAGTTTTGTGGAAAAGAAGGTTTGATCTTTAGGATGGAAAATAGATCTGACATATGAAAATCAATGATATTTAATATAGAAATGAATGTCATGACAGAAATCACCTAATGGGTACAAAAAAAGCATTTGAAAGTGCTAAGCACATTTTCCTACTAAAAGTCCTGGAGACTTTTGGGAGAATTTTGAGGGTTGCTTATCATATCATCTCCAAATAGTAATAACTTGAAGTATTCCTTTCCAATTTATATCCCGTTGATCATCTTTTGTTGTCTAATTGCTCTATCTAGAACTTTTAGTACTAAATTCAATAGTTAGGGAGAGAATGGGCAACCTTGTTCCTGATTTTAGTGGGATTGATTCAAGCTTCTCACCATTTAATTTGATGTTGACTCTTTGTTTGCTCTATATTGCTTTTATTATGTTTAGGTATGTACCATAAATTCCTGATCTCTTTAAGACTTTTAATATGAAGGGGTATTGGATTTTCTCAAAGGCTTTTTTACCATCTAATGAAATGAATGATAATGTGACTTTTTTGAGTTTTTATATATAGTGGACTATGTTGACAGATTTTTGTATATGAACCCATAGCTACATCCCTGTGATGAAATCTACTTGATTATGATGAATGATGTTTTTGATGTGTTCTCAGATTCAGTTTGTCGGTAATTTATTGAATTTTTTGCATTGATATTCATAAGCAAAATTGATATGAAGTTCTCTTTCTTTATTGGTTCTTTGTGTGGTTTAGGTATCAGAGTAACTGTGGCTTCACAGAATGAGTTTTGCAGTGTTGTTTCTGTTTAACTTTTGTAGAATAGGTTGAGGAGTATTGGTATTAGCTCTTCTTTGAAGAACATGTCCAAGTCTGCACTTAGATGATCTGGCTATGGGCAATTTATGGTTGGAATTTTTTTCATTATTTTTCCTCATTATGTTACATCTTTATTTAATTTTGGGCATTTTATTTTATAAGGAACATAATTATTCATACATACATTAGACTATCTAATTTTTTTACATTTCTTTTTTAATTAATTAATTTATTTTTACACTCCATATTTTATTTTCCACACCATCTGCCCTCTGACTGTTCCACATCCCATACCTCCTCTCCTCTACCTCATTTTCACGTAGATGTTCCCATCCTCCTACCCAACCTGACCTCCAAACTCCCTGGGGCCTCCAGTCTCCTGAGGGTTAGTTGAATCATCTCTGAATAAACACAGACCAGGCAGTCCTCTACTGTATGTGTGCTGGGGGCCTCACATCAGCTGGTGTATGATGCCTGTTTGGTGCTCCAGTGTTTGAGAGATCTCAGGGGTCCAGATTAATTGAGCCTGCTTGGTCCTCCTACAGGCCCTTCTCTTCAGCTTCTTTCAGCCTTCCCTAATTCAACAACAAAGGGCCAGTTGCTTCTCTCCATTATTTGGATACAAATATTTGCATCTGACTCTTTCAGCTATTTTTTGGATTTTCTGGAGGGCAGTGATAATAGGTTCCTATATTGTGAGTGCACCATAGAATCAGTAATAGTGTCAGACCTAGGGATGTTCCCTTGAGCTGGATCCCACTTTGGGCCTGTTGCTGGACCTTCTTTTCCTCAGGCTTCTCTCCATTTCCATCCCTGTAATTCTTTTAGACAGGAACAACCATGGGTCAGAGTTGTGACTGTGGGATGGCAATCCCATCCCTCACTTGATATCCTGTCTTCCTGCTGGAGATGGGCTCTATAAGTTCCCTTGCCCTATTCTTAGACATTTCATCTAAGGTCCCTCCCCTCTAGTCCTGAGAGTCTCTCACCTCCCAGGTCTCTGGTACATTCTGGATGGCCCCCCTCCCCAACCTCTTATTTCCTGAGGTTACCTGTTTCCATTATTTTTCCTGCTGGCCCTCAGGGCTTCAATCCTTTTCCCTTACCCACTACTAGATAAGGTTCTCCTCTCTCCCCTCTTGCTCCTGTCCACTTTCTCTCCCAGGTCCCTCCCTCTGTTCCCACTTCTGATTGATTTCTTCTCTCTCCCAAATGGGACCTAGGCATCCTCATTGGGCACCTTGTTGGCCTTTTTGAGTTCTGTGGACTGTGTCTTGGGTGTACTTTTTTTTGTTTTGGCTAATATCCACTTACTGGTGAGTACATAACATGCATGTCATTTTGCATGTTATATCACTCAGGATGATATTTTCTAGTTCCATCCATTTGCCTAAAAAACTCAGGATGTGTTCAATCTTAATAGCTGAGTAATATTTCATTGTATAAATGAACCACATTTTCTGTATATATTCTTCTGTTGTGAGACATCTAGATTGTTTCCAGCTTCTGGCTATCACAAATAAGGCTGCTATGAAAACAGTGGAACACATGCCCCTGTGGCATGGTGGGGTACTTTTTGGGTATATTCCCAAGAGTGGTATTGCTGGGTCTTCAGGTAGATCTTGTTCCAATTTTCTGAGGAAACTTCAGATTGATTTCCAGAGTGGTTTTACCAGTTTGCTATCCCACCAGCAATGGAGAAGTGTTCCTCTTTCTCCACATCATCTCAAAAATGTGTTGTACCTTGAAGTTTTGATCTTAACCATTGTATTATTCTTTTTGTTTCTAGTTGGTTGACTTCAGCCCTAAGTTTGACTTTTTCCAGTGGTCTACTCCTCTTGGTGTGCTTGCTTCTTTTTTTCTAGAGTTTTCAGGTTTCCTGTTAAGTAATTTGTATAGGATCTCTCAAATTTCTTTATGAATTCACTTAATACTCCCAGAGAAGTCCTACAGCTAATAACCAACTTCAGCAAAGTGTCTGGATATAAAATTAACACAAACAAATTAGTAGTCTTCCTCCATACATATGATAAAGAGGCTGAGAAAGAAATTAGGGAATGTTTTAGTCAGGGTTTCTATTCCTGCACAAACATCATGACCAAGAAGCAAGTTGGGGAGGAAAGGGTTTATTTAGCTTACTTCCACATTCCTGATGATCACCAGAGGAAGTCAGGACTGGAACTCAAGCAGGTCAGGAGCTGATGCAGAGGCCATGGAGTGATGGAGTGATGTTCCTTACTGGCTTGCCTCTCCTGGCTTGCTCAGCCTGCTCTCTTATAGAACCCAAGACTTCCAGCCCAGGGATGGCACCACCCACAAGGGGCCCTCCCCATTGATCACTAATTGAGAAAATGCCCCACAGCTGGATCTCATGGAGGCACTTCTCCAATTGAAGCTCCCTTCTCTGTGATAACTCTAGCCTGTGTCAAGTTGACACACAAAAGCAGCCAGTACAGGGTAACAACCCCCTTCATATAACCACAAATCATATAAAATTTCTTGGTTTAACTCTAACCAAGCAAGTGAAAGATATGTATGACAAGAACTTCAAGTTTCTGAAGAAAGAAATGGAAAAAGACCTCAGTAGATGGATAGATCTCCCATGCTCATGAATCAATTGGATTAACTTCTTAAAACACTGGATGAGCAAGAGTGTCAAATAACCTGGAGCTACCAGTGACTATGCCAACAACCAGAGAACATACATGGGCTGGTCTGAAACCCAGACATAAATGTAGCAGAGGACTGTCTTTTCTACCATCAGTGGGAGAAAATTCACTTAATCTTATAGAGACTTGATGCCATATTCATTCTCGGAGATGAAAGGGACCAATAAATTCTGGGAGAGGAACCAGGAGGGGGAACATCATTTGGGATAAGTGAATACACACACACACACACACACACACACACACACACACACACACACACACACACATATTACAGGAAAGGAGAAATAGACAAAGGATAGTCACAACAAAGAGAATGCAAAAAGTAAAAGAAAGGTGTCCTAGGGTAGTAGATCTTCCCTAAAAGGTGAATGCAGGTAAATCAAACAGGAATTGTGATGGTAGCCAGAAAGTTATGGGAAACACTCATGAAAGAGAGGAAGGCACCAATTTGTGTGACAGTAATTGTAATGGAAGTCAAATAAAGTATTCTTTTATGAACATCTTAAGCCTGATGTTGGCTTTGAAGCACACTCTAGGTTAGAAATTGACCATCATTTAATAGAGCTAATGTGATGACTACTCGCATATAAATGATGTTGATCCAATTATGTAAGTTCATTGATTTCAATTTTCAAAGCAGCAAAGATGTTGTGAGCTTGTTACTCAAGCTTATTTGGAATAACAGTCCTGTCAGCTTACATCAGAATTCCCATTATGCACATGAACTATGTAGAAAGACAGTTGATAAATGCTGCAGGCTTTAGATACACGTGTAGAGAAGATTTCATGCTATGCTAACAAGCCATATCAAAATAAAGAAAAATCAGAAAGTCTGAGAAAGATTTTTTGACAGAAAATAGAATCACATTGCATTTGACTAATAAATTTTAGAATTCAATCCTGTCTGCTATAATTATTGATAGATTTGAAAATATAATATACCTGCCTACCTGACTTATAAACTTTATCATTAGATGTTACTTTTGAAAATCTTACAGTAGTAAAATTCAAAAAGAAAAATTAAACCCAGATGATTTTGTCTTTTTTTTATTATTGAGAGTAAGTATATATGCCTATGCCTGTATATAGATATGCACATATAAAGGCAAGTGCCCCGAAGACCAGTGTTGGGTCTCCTGGAGGTGCAGTTCCAGGCAACTGTGAACCTCCTAATTAGAGATTAAACTAGAAATTGAACTCAGATCCTCTGATAGGGCAGAGAGGGCTCTGAAGCACTGAGACATCTTTCCCACCAAAATTAGCCTATTTTTATTTAAAACTTCATGAGAAGTATGACTCTCAATCATTGGATATCCAACAGTCAATGCTATGCATCAAAATGTAAAATTGGAATAATTGATTCAAACTTTAATATCCACATATGCATGGTACATTTAAAGTATATTAAAGAATGCAATATAGTAGATCCTAAAATAGAGACAAAGTTATACATTTTTGTCTTGTATTCATTTCACTTCATTTAATTTTTCCCTTTCCTGTTGAGCTGGAAATTGAACACAGGGCCTTGTACCTACTAAACAAATGCTCTTTCATGGAAGGTAGCCCCATCTAATCTACTAGACTGAGAAGAAAATTCTACATGAAGAGAAAAATAAGAAAGCCAGAGCTTCTGGGCGTAGCTGGCTTTAATGCTCGCTCCCAACACCAACACTCCAAATCTGACTAGGCCACTAACAAAGCACATTTGGAAAAGACATTACGTAACCTCATGTACACTTGCCACTACAATTCCTGGGGACAATAAATACCACAAGATGCATACTCAGAAAATGAAAAGCATAGCCCATTATTTTGGGAAAGGAAATTGCAAGCAGTGATTATAGTTAGAAATCTTGATCACAGACCACAAGTCGAGAATCCTATTTGACTCAGTGTATGAGTCAGTGAGAGACTGGAAAAGTACAATTCCAGTCACTTCAATAGAAAAAAAAAATCCCATTTTCATTGTTCCCTCATAATTCTCTAAATATAGATACTTGCACCCTCTTTGATCTTTTGTTTCTCAACTATCTGCCATTGTAGTTAAAGAAAAAATATACTGAGTATACAAAGAAAAATATACTGTTTATGATTTTTGCTTATTAAATACAGAATTGCAGTGACTTGCCTGGCAACACATACCCACTGGTGCACTAGTAGCTCAAACAACATGGCAATGAAGAATCACTTTCTGATTGTATTCAATGTCCTTTCCCCAAGATGGAACCCCATACTTGAAACTGCTATTGGAGAAAAACACACTTCTAGATATAAGAGCTAAAGAGAAACAACTATTATTACTCTATCAGTGAGGCCCAGTATTAAACTGAGTCCATATCATTTATTATAGGTATAGATTAGTACATTTCTCAAATTGTACGTTTCATTTTTTGCAGCAGATGGCAATTAGCACATTATGTTATGTTTTAAAGTTACATGTCGAGTTTAATTGCAAGATCTTTCATAATTAAAAATCCAAGCCCCACAATTGACAATCAAGTCTAATTTACAGAGGCTAAATTAAAATTATACTTATATATGAGTTGCAGATATTTCCCAGAACATTTCAGCATATGACTTAGTTAAAGTTTTCTATTGCTGTAATGAAACACCAAGACCAAAAATCTTATAACTCTCAGGTTTATCTTATAACTCTCAGGTCACACTTCATTTTCACAAAAGTCAGGGACAGAATATGGAGGTAGGAGCTGATATAGAGACCATGAAGGAAAGATGCTTACTGGCTGGCTTATGTTGTTTTCCTAAAGAACCAATAGTGAACTAGGCCCTTCCGCATCAATCATCAATCAAAAAATGCAAAGCAGGCTTAGCCACAAGCAAATTTTATGGAGGCAGTTTCTTCTTTCAGAGCATGTCTTCCCAAATAAGTTTAACTAGCCAAGGCATTATACTAATGATAAAATGACAAAACACTTACCTGTGAAAAAAAATTTATTTTCAAAATCATTACTCAGGAAAACATTATTCAAATAAATTTGTCAAATATATTGTGTGGGTTTGTGTGTGTGTGTGTGTGTGTGTGTGTGTGTGTGTGTGTGTGTGTGTGTATGTGCCAGGAGTCATCAAATAGAACCTAAAAAATGAGCAGGTGATCTTTCTGAGATGGTTCTGCCATGAATTAGAATCTACAATAGATTTGCTCCTTCAGGCAATGCCTAGGAGATTTCATTTTAGGAAAGATTCTTGCCATTAATATGCTTTTCCTGTTTTATTATCTATATATAATAAATATATATCATTAGATATTAGCATATTAGCATACCCTTTTAGGTAGAGTTCTGCAGAAAAATGGAGATGTACTGTCTTGTAGTAATGCTATATAGACAAAGAAATAACTTCTTAACTCTTAATGATGCTTCCACAAGAATTTTTAAAATTATGTTAGTGCCATTAAGGTCTTTTATAATAGAACTGTTAATAAATCCTTTCTGATGTCAAAACTGCATTGAGAACTCTGTCAGGCTTCAAGTGTCATCAGTTAATTGCTTCTGAAGATAGTAAGCAAGCATCTGCAATTTAGAACACATTCCAAGAGGCTGTCAAAATCAAAGGTCATAAAAATGGAACTGATGGTTTGCTATAGGTAAAGGACAGAAGGTAAAACATTGACTTGGTTTACCTATACAAAACTTCACTAATAACATAGTTACAGTAGTTATGGTTTTTAACCCTCTATGAACCTGTAGAACTGGTGACAGAAGATGGATGTTCAGCAAAATGATTACTCTTAATAGATATGCATGAAAACATTCTCTGTTGTAAACTTCTTATTCAATTTATGTTTGAACTTATAATGAGCGTTTGTAAAAAGAAATAAAAAGGAGGATTCTTGGAAAAACTACGTGTTCTATTTTCCTAGAAAAGGTGAAAAAACTAGGAGGGATCATACTGGAGGACATAAAATTGGAGAGAAAGCACTGGGAGTAAGGCATTGGGGGCAAGAACACTGTTACAGCAGAGCAGGAGGAGAGAGCAGGTTTAGAAGGATAATGCAGAGTGGAATAACTTAGAAAGTACTAGAAAATTAAGAGGGAAATATTCAGTTTGAAGAAAAGCATTGAAAAGGCACAAAAGAAGCTGAAGAGAGAGCAGAAGGGGCAGGTAGAATTCTCTTTACCATGCGACTGAACAGGTCTTTACTTTCTTTCTTTTTTTTTTAATTTTTTTATTAGATGTTTTCTTTATTTACAATATCTCCTTTTCCAGGTCCCCCTCCAAAAGAAAAAGAAAAGAAAATAAGAAAAAAATAAAAATAAAAAAACTCCAAAACTAAAACAATTCCCTGTTCCTGCCCCGCCTCCCCTTGCTCATCACCCCACCCTCTCCCACTTCCTGGCCCTGGCATTCCTCTACACTGGGGCATAGAACCTTTACAGGGCCAAAGTCCTCTCCTCCCATTGATGACAGACTTGGCCATCCTCCTCTATACACATGCTGCTGGAGCCATGAATCCCCCCATGTGTACTCTTTGTGTTGGGAACCATGAGAGCCCTGAGATAAATATCCTGCCCCAGCTAATTGAGAACCCAGAGATTAACATCCTGTCTGACAATCACAAGCATGTGAACCCTGAGATTAACATCCTGCCTGACAATCACAAGGATCCGGCTTGGCCCTGGGAAAAGAACATTCAAGGAAATCCACCCCCCTCCACCTGTCATCCATCCCCTACCCACCTGTCACCCCGGAGCTCAACCCTAGAAGATTTTGTAACCTTCCATTTCCCTCCTTCCTCTCCCCATCACCTCCAAGATTTTTGCTTTAAATATGCTCGGCTCCACTAAGTAAACGGCTCTTGACAAGCAATGCTTCCTTGAGTCCTGTCGTCTCTCTCGCCCATTCTTTATTCACAGGTTGTGACCCTCCTTGTTCCCCCGAATAGAGTGATCTGCAGGCCAGGTCACTTTGGTTGGAGTTTAGACCCTTGGAGCTCTGAGGGTACTAGTTAGTTCATATTGTTGTTCATCCTAAGGGGCTGCAAACCCTTCAGCTCCTTGGGTCCTTTCTTTAGCTCCTTCATTAAGGCTCCTGTACTCAGTCCAATGGTTGGCTATGAGCCTCTGCTTCTGTATTAGTCGTGTACTGTCAGAGCCTCTCAGGAGACAGCAACCACAAACCTTAAGAAACTCAAGAAGAAGGAATTCCAAAATGAGGATACTTCATTCTTTCTTAAAAGGGGGAACAAAATACCCATGGAAGGAGTTGTAGAGGCTAACTTTGGAGCAGAGACAAAGGAAGGACAAATCAGAAACTACTCCAATTGGGAATCCTACCCATATTCAGTCATCAAATCTAGACACTATTGTGGATGCCAACAAGTGCTAGATGACAGGAGCCTGAGATAGCTGTCTCCTGAGAGGTCTTTTCTTAAAACCAAGGCAGACTTCGTCTTACTAAAGAGAACAAAGCTTTCTTCTTACAGACTTGGTTTTAATTCATTTAGCAGTAAAAGAGTAGATGCTTTTAAATTCTCTATGCAACAAAGGTTGGAGCTCATTTTTCATCCATAATGAGTGAGTTCTTTCTGCACTAGTGCTTGGTCTTTTGTTCCATTTGTGTGTGTGTATGTGTGCGTGTGTGTGTGTGTGTGTGTGTGTGTGTGTGTGTGCATGTGTAAGTATGTAATATAAGAGAAGTATGTACATATGGTCCAACTTGTTAGAATGAAAATGTAGGAATGTGTATTCATGAATCTGTATATGAATTTCTGTGAGTTTAATCCAAATTTGCTTGTATAAAAGGTTTTTCCTTCTATGAGCATGACTCTCTTCTCATTCAACAGAAGTTTAATGATTTAAACTTCCCCCTAGCCTGGTAAGGAAGAGGCATCTCAACCAGAGGAAAAGGACACTAGCAATTAATCCTTTATACAATTCCCTGTTGCTTTAAAATGAGGTGCTAAATTCTAGAGACTACAGTTTCTGGCATCAAACGGACTAAGGCAGGTCAGCTACAATAGCAAAGTGACTTAGACTTAAGATAGGTAAACGTTTTATTATTAAACAGCAACCTTAAATAAGTAAGACCAAGTCTTACTCCTTGCCTCAAGAGGAACCATCAAGAAGAAAGAGCAGCCAGGATTGGCCTCCAACATGTCTTTTCTGTCTCTCTCTCTCTCTCTCTCTCTCTCTCTCTCTCTCTCTCTCTCTCTCTCTCTCTCTCTCTCTCTCTGTCTCTCTATCTCTCTGTCTCTCTGTCTCTTTGTCTGTGTTTGTGTGTTACCGAAGGTTGAAACCAGACTTCTGTATAATACGCAAGCCTTCTACCACTAGGCTATATCAAGGACCAAACAATGAGTTTTATATTGAAGACAATAAATATATGTATCGGTCACATTATGTAAAAACAATTTGGATGCTCACTGAAGACATTTATTTTATAATATCTGGAGATTTAGTAACATTTTATGACCAGATAATATCTTCTGTTAAATAAGCTTAGTATTTAATTATGGTTAGATTTTGAATTGAAAACAACAACAAAATATTTTGTAATTAGTTTTTGAAATCCAGAATAGATATTTGTTTATTCTGTGCTTTTGGATTAATGTTCAAATAATTTTATTTATAATTCATTTTCTATATTAGTTCTGAATGCAGGCATATATAATAGAATTACACTTTAACAAATAGCTAATTAACTATTTGCTAAAGAAATCAAATACTTATAAACAAATCCAACCTTACTTGATTCTAATAAAAATTTCTTTGTGCCTTAAAGAAAATGTTTCTTAGCCTCAAAATGAAGGAAATACACCTTCGCACACAGTGAGCGAGCTAGGACAAACCTTAGCGCCTGGGAGGTGGGAACCATGCTATCTGTTAGCAGAATGGAAGCTGGTGCCATAAGTTGATGTTCTTGCTCGAAATATAACCTCTAGAAGTTCATGGAAATCTGGATGTACTACGAAGAAAGTGAATGCCTCACCTGGTTCTCATCTTACTGTTTTCTTCCTCAGTTTCATAACATTCTATATTCAGTTTTGCTTTTAAACATTCCTAGTCATATATCAGGGCATTTTCTATAAGTGACAAGTATTTATTTTCATTCATTGTACTAAAGCACCCACTTTTCAATACATTCTTCAACACAGAGTATGACTTTAATATTTTATAATATATAAAAGCAATATTTCAGACTTAAGGATAAGCAATTTTGACAAATTTTTATGAATGTATTCAGTGATCAATCAAGCTTAGAAAACTGAATGTCTGTATACTTTTATTTTCATTTTTAAAAAGCATGCATTCTTTTGTTTATTACAAAAATCATATATACCATGCATATTCATTGCCAAATACTGAAAATGTTAATAATATGTAACTAAAGGTTAAGATGACAACATTTTACTACGAAATTAACTGCTATTATTTATTGATTATATTCAATGTTGGGATCCTTACCTTGTTTCTGTGTAGAAATATAGTCTAAAGACTATATTTTTATATGTATTTGTGTGATTTGTGGGACGCTATACTTATTTGTGCTCAATTATGTTGTAGGTGCAAACAAAAACATACAAAATGTAATTTTATTAATTTTTCTTTTCCTGCCAATGCTGCTGTTCCACTTCTCCCAAATTACATTTTCCTAGTTGTTTGAAGCATCCTACATGGTCAGCAGGGAGTCTAGAGAACTTGTTTTCATGTACACTGGGTAGTGTTCTGCCAACCCTAATCCCTCTTACTCAGTTTGCTACTGTTTACCATTCGGGTTCTGTAGGCTGTGGATCTATGCAAGCACTGCTCCATCCAACTCCATAATAGCACTGCACAGCAGTGATCGTGAGACACTGTCTTCTCACATGAAGTCCCAGTGTCAGCTGGCTTTAAAGCACAGCTTATGTTTTCTCAAAGATCAGAATGTCTTCTGTAAAATGTCTACCCTTATGATGATAAGCTGTTCTTTGGCATGAGTGGTTTCTCATTAATGTTCACTGAGGTTATGGGCAGTCTGTACTTTGCTCTCAAGTAAATACCTAGTATATTACCAACATAAAAATCAGAGTAGGGAGTGTGATCATCTATCAATAGATCTCGAAGTACTTGCATCCCAGTAGTTGGCTTGGCTAGGCATTCAGTCTTCCTGACTAGACATGTAAACATATACTTTGAAGGAAAATAATTTTCTCACAATATTTTACTTGAAAGATCATACTTGTCACAATAGTTCAACAACTTATGATTTGTTTTAATTTACTGTGGAATTGTTTTAACTTCATTAGCAGCTCTGGATCTGGGGATATGGGGCCCAGTTAAAAACAGTTAATAGTTGAGTTACGCTCTTGCAAAGGACCTCAGATCAGATCATTCCCCAGGAATAACAGGTGGCTCAAAACCATCCTTATCTTCAGTTCCAGGGAATCTGACACCCTTTTCTGACCTCTACAGGTAGTATAGGTAGAATACTGTGCATAACTTTACCACAAGTACCACATAGTCCATATATGTGTGTGTGTGTGTGTGTGTGTGTGTGTGTGTGTGTGTGTGTGTGTATATATATATTACAAAATAAAACATTTTGAAGATTTAATTGTTGGATATATACAATGATTTTTCGTTTCATTTTGTAATAGTGCAGTCATATGATATTTAAGAAATGCTAGCTTTGCTTGTTATAAAATTTAAATTTATTGATTTTGTCATGGAATTGGATATATCTGTGAAACTTAAATATAGTTGATTCTTTGCATTCAGCATGGTATGGGGATCCACTTAAAATTTCTGTGACTGGACTTGGAACTCAAAAGTGAGTATACTTTTCCAAACAATTGATTTTTGAACAAAATACATGTGAAAATATGTACAGAATACTTAATCAGGGACAAACGCAATCATGAGCCTAGAATTGCTTCCAATATGAAACATTTACAGAATGTTTCCTGTTGAATCCTACATTTGGAAGGCCCATCATTTCCCATCAGGTATAAAAATTTGAAGAAGAAAAAGTACCATTCACATTTCTTACATGGAAAACTGAACCTATCATAGCACAGTTTGGGAATTTTCTTGGTCAGACTGGTACTGAGAGAAAAAATATAAATTCTGCTATACATATTAGATGATATGCTTGTACTAATTTTAAGAAGAGACATCTCCAAGATGTGGCCTGCTGATCTTTAGAAGTATGATTTACAATGGAATTATATATCTGCTACCATATTCAAAGCAGTTCAAGAGTAATTCAGAAATAAGAATTAAAGACAGCAAATGCATACAAAAAAGTACAAAAAAGTTATAAGAAAACTCTAAATAAGTGAAAATGAACACAGGAGACATATAGAATCAAGACAAAGAGATTAGCATACCACAATATAACACTGAAAGGGCACTGCAATGGAAAGGAGCATTGTGAGCATGGATGCTATGGAGCATAAATACACAGTAAGGCAGCTCTGCTGGATAGCATGATCCATCTTCCTGGTCCATGCAGCTTGAATGGCCAAGACAAAGACATTGGTTTCTATTGTTACTTCATATGCCGGACAGGTGAAATTGAATTGTTATGAAATTTAAACTTGATCAAGAGTATATCAGTGATTATGTAAGTGGAAGATAGTCTGGTCACCCAAATGATTCCTAAAGTTAATTTTCTTAAATTACAGCTTTTGACTATAATGATTTGAAAAGGACTTAGAAAAAAGAATAATTTAAAACCACAGGAGAAAGACAAAGAAAATCTTGTTAAGATTATCTATGCATGAAGGGATTCTGCCAGAAGCCCCCTCAGGAGAAATTGAGAGAGCATCTCTCTGCTCTTTAAGGAGGCCTGTGGCTAGTTAATATTGGTGTTATAACTTCATCCTCTATAAAATGCTGTGACCTTTCCTTTGAGGAAAACCTTCAAAGAGAGCTGTGAATGTAGTGCTTTAATTAAGCTAATTCTTCCTTTATATCTCTGATCTTATATTTGAATATGTCCTATGGTAAAGAAGCTATGGTACAAAAATATGTATGGTCTGTTTTATTATGTATCATTGAAATGTACATTATATTAAACAATAAATATATCATAATATCCCAACCAAAATGAATGATCCTAATGTTTACCAAAATGCTATCAACTATATGAACAAAAAAACATATCCACAGGAAAATGTGTGTATGTGTTAAGTTATTACTTAAAAAAAATCACATATATTAAAAAGTGTGTGCGTCACTCAACTAGGTGGTAAGTCTCAGTAAATCAAATATCTGTCTAGAGGGTAAAGATGTGGACGACTTGAAATTAAACTTTGAAAGAGCAGTTGAACATTGTTGACTTGTGAATAAAGAAATAATAAATTCCTTTAAACTTCAAAGCTTTGCAGGCATATGACATACCAAGATTTTGATGACCCTGGTGCTATAGGAAACAGCCTTACTTTGCTTTGTCACCCATTTTGCGCATAGTTTCCAGGCAGAGCATCAGTTCTGGTTAAGTACTTCCTAATTACTGTCACTTATTCTCACCACTAGCAAGGATATTTGCTTCAATCATGCTCATTTAACAATGACACTAATGTGTTTATAGCAATATGAAAATGTAGGCTTCTTCTGGCAGTATTTTTGAATAATAATATTTACAACAGGTGCTCTGAAAAGAGAAAATTTTCAGTGAGAAATGTAAATTCTATATCAACTTTTCACTGACTTATGCCTGTCCTATGTAAATATAAAACAAACTGTGAAGCACTGACAAAATTAGGATTTATATAAGTGAAGAGAACTCATTTTACTGTACTTCAGAGAAAAATAACTCCAGACAATATACTGACTTTTATATGTCAATATCCAATACATTCTAGAAAAAGGTACAAATGCTATTTTCCCCTGATGCCTAAGGGTGAAACATCAATTTCCCATATCCTAGTAAACAACAAGATAATTGGAGGTAAAGCAAAAGTAGTAATGATGTCACCTAAAAAGAGGACATACTGCATAACAAGAAGTTTGCAGGGCTTGGTGTGATTAAAAAAAAAAAGAAGAAAGAAAAAGAAAAAGAAATAACAGACACCACTGCAGACTCCTTGCCTGTCTGAAGGAAGGGGAAAAAAATCTGTCAACAGTATGGAGAAATGTCACCAAATGTCAGAAATAGAACTTCTACGAACTAAAGAAGAACATTTTCCTAGAGATAAAGCTTTCTGCACAAATCTATTGAAAGTATATAAATCAAATGCCTGAAAACTGTAGCTCTCAATAGGCAAGAATGTCAACATTAATAATCAGAATCAAATAAAAACTCCATGTAAGAGCAGGTTAGAATTCTACCAGAAGAAGGTGGAGAGTAGTGAAGCACAAGGAAAAAAATGACTAGAAACATGAGGGTGGGTAGGAAATGAATCCCTATCTGTGTTGTTTCATTTCTGTGACCTATAGAGATTACATGCCAGTCATTTTGCTTACCCCTTACATCACATTTTCCTCACAATAGTCTTTTTACAACTGTGTAGCTCTTCTCATGTAGAATCAAGAAGAGTGGACAAATTGCTTGTAGAAATTGACCAAATTCAAAAACATGCTTGAAGGCAGAACACATTATTTTGAAATATATTGTTTATATTCATTGCCTTGAATTGTAGTTCTTCTGCTCTTGTTATGTATTTAGATAGTAATATTGGGAATTTTTATGTATGTATACTGAGACTTCAGAGTCAGTTTTAGTTATGTTTCAATGTATAAAATAATGAGCAAATTTTATAGACAAAATATAATTCTGCAGTAAATATTGAAAAGCAGATCTGCTTTGCAGTTATGAAAATCAGATCTATTCCAATCTGTTAATAAACAACGAAGGGTTAGGTGCTAGCAATTGGCAAACTTGACCCCAATATAAACTCATTTTAGGCCCTGGAGAAGGAGTGTTTATTTAGTTATATACAATTTGATCTCTGTTCAGGACTGTGTGATGGTAGCCAGGAAAACTGTAAAAAACATTTGAAAAAACATCACGGTTTTGTTTTAACTCAGCCTCTGCTAAGATTTATCCTGACAATAATTAGTCAAAAGTATAATTGCTCAAGGCCACTTTATAATGAAACGGTGTCATCTGCATAGAGACGGATAATTATCTTCTAATTTATGGTGCTAGTAGATTGCCTTTGAATTTTTTTAAATCAGCAAATGAGTTGTCCAACTTATTTTCTACCCAGCATTGATCATATTCACAATATGGCCTCCTGGGTGACATCACTCATTACATAATGCAATTCTGAGATGATGAAGAGGTAGTAGAATATTACCCCTATGGTGATGTTGCAGAGACCAAGTTATTCATCACAGTCACTTGCTGAAAAATAAAAACACATAAAAACTGACCTGAAATTCTCTTGGAGCATGGACGGCTAAAAGAGTCCTGGTCTTGTACACAGTTGTAAACCTCTTCTTAGCTCCAACCATATATTAAAATATGAAAATTACTGTCTGGGGAGGATAAGACTTCTTCTGAGTATAAAATTAAAATGGTTTTCCCATAAATATAGCAGTAGCTATCTCCAAAGTGAGCTCTGATGCTCTACCTGCATGAACACTGTTAGCATGAACTTATCAAAATATGAGATGGAAAGTGCAAGTCCTCCTTCTTCATTCTGTAACTACACAAATATGCACACTCATCATTTATTCATGTCCACCCTTGTTTGAAACAAGACAAAATAGTTCCTCTAGAGCCTTGGGATTCATGCCTCTGGAGCAAAGAAGTAGAACCATAAACAATTTCCAAAAATAATCAAACAAGAAAGGAGCAATAGTACTTCAGAAATTTGAAGAGTGGTTCAGACAAGATCTCCAGGAAAAACAAGAGCTTCTTTCGAAGAGATACTGGCTGGGGACTGAGTTCCTTTCTAAGCCAGGAGGGTTCTGACATGTGAAAGATGAAGAGGAAATCTGCAGCAGCCATTCTCAGGCAGATTTTCTGTCTATTCCCTGCAAGGTAGCTGGAGAGCTTCTATTTGACACAAAGTAGGGTAAGTGTCCAGATATAGGATATTTGTGCCTCTCATTGGTTTAAATAAAATGTGGATATTCAAATTTATCCATCAGCTTGCCTTATTTTTATGTTACCTATTTAAGAGACATTTTAGTTTACACGCACATGCACACAAATAATACTAAAAAGTTTATACATTACATTAATGCACTTCCAATCTTCACAGTTTCTATGTACTCAATGCAGGAGTCACTTTTGACTGCATGACTGAGAGACCCTGCTAGCTGGATCAGGTTTCACTATCCTTTTTCACAGTAGTCTCTTCTCCCAAATAGAATATCTTATCTTTTCCCTTTGTATAAAGTTGTATTACATTTCCTTAAGCTTAGAATAAACCCTCTTTTCATAACCCAAGGGAAGCTTACATAGTCTTGGCCATTTCTCTTTCCTCCTGTCCTCCAAAATAGGAATTCTTGCTTTGTATGCTTTCATTGTGTCAAGTATGTGAATAAAGACATGACATGTTCTCCTTATAAGTATGAGTTGTTATTAGGATATGCAAACATATAAAGTAATATAAATTTGATCTTACTGACACAATACAGTTTGACATAAAGGAATTAATTTTAATTATAGATACATATTACAGTGTCTTAGTATTCCTAAACTTAGTACTAAGAAGATAACTATGTCTAGTCTCCTCTTATTTTTCTTTATTTTATTTAATATTGTTCCCAGAAGAATAGTAATGCTCATGGTGAAAAAAGGAATACAGAAAACTTTCAATTTCAATTTATTTTCAAATATCTGTCTCCAAATAAGGTTAATAAAGAAAAAAGTAGATATGCAATATCTCTAATTAGATATGTAGGAAAAAGTATTCAACTCAAAACCTGATTTTCAGACTATTTATCTGAAGTTATAAATTAGCTTAATAAAATGTATGTACCTGATATTGAAAGAAATGTGTGAATATGTTATCAGTCCAATACAAATTTTCATGTTCAAAATAACAGAAAAATGTAGAATTTAAATGCCAATGGTCATCATGATAGTGTTGTGTCAAAAAGTACATATATATGTATAGAATTTATGTTCAGGACTAGATGGAGTACAATATTATTTAAATAATAGAATATAATTATACATAAAATACATTTTATAACTTTTACTAATACATGTGTTTTTGCTGAAATTTGAAGAGGCCCCTTTACAAGTAGTCAACTAGAAAGTTAATTTAAAGAACAAAAAGCAAAGTTGTAGGACAGCTACTTTTGGCAGATAGTATTGACAACAACCTGGAATATAGACCTCCTCACATGCCTCTGTGGAATTATCTTAACTATATTAGTTAAGATGAAATTACGTGATGATGGTGCATGACATAAGTCCTTGACTGGGATCCAGTGCTCTGTAACTAGTGACATGGAAATGAAGAGCAGTATGCATTCATCTTTCTTTACTATCAGGTTTGAACAAAATTTGACATGCTGTTTCAAATGTGTGCCGCCCTGGCTTCTCTGCAGGATCGTGATAGACTGTTAAATCTGGACTGTGTGTCAGAATAAATCCTTTCTCTCTTAAGTTGCTTTTGTCAGAATATTTTATTATAGCCTTCAGTAAAGAAACTAACACGTTTTAAAATTCAATAGTCTTTAAATAACTTAAGGAATTTAAAAATATTCAGGTATTCAAGAAATTACTTGAAATCTACTTTTATTGCTAAAAAAAGTGACATATGACATATATGCTTGTGAGATTCAGAGACTTTTTTTTTTGTAGACCACTAAAATGTTATACTACTGGAATAGGGGTGACTAATTTGTTTTAAAGAATAGGTGATTTGGGTGTGGTTGTTTTAGAATGTATAGGATACTAAAATAACAAACACAAATTGACATAAACATTCTGTTAGCTTCTAAATATAATTTTACAAAGAAGAAAAGTCACATTAAATACAAGGACTGATATATGTTTTCTGGTGCTACCTGTCCTAAAAGGTGTTCAAGTATAGTACTAAGTAATCAATATATAAGAAATCAGACCAGTTAAGCACTTTATTGTTTAAAAAAGAAACAACAATGAAAACAAAATATGTTCTGATCATGATGTATAGCTTGTCACTGACTCAATTACTTCACCTGAGTACATCAAATTAAAAGCTGAGTGAGTGACGGCCAATTGACAAGAATTCTCTTAAAGGTGGCACGAATGCACCTTTAATATGCAGTCACTGATTTTGTTTGTCCTATGTGAATGTTCCAGTTTCCATTATTTCTAGAAATTCAGGATTCAGAAAGAGGCTTAGGAATTTATCTCAGAGCTGAGACAACAGCTCCAACAAGACCATCTAGCCATGGAGAAACTTAGTCAACTCAATTCCATACCTAGACATTCCATTAGAGAGAAATAAATAATACATTGAAGGATCTGAGTAGTCATTTTAAGTTTGTGTATGAGGAGATGGGCTGGCAGCTGCCAGGGATATTGACAAGGTTACTCGACAGGTATCTGCTTTGTCTTTTGCATTGTTGGGAAAGAAGCCAAGCAGAACAGATTGCACCTAGTATGATCGTATATTGGAACAAGAGTCAAACACTTTCTGGCAAACTGCCACAGAGAACTTTGGCATGCATATCAAATCTCCTAGGGTAGATACCATCTAGATGTACATCTAAGCCTTCCTTCAGCAGTTTCATGGGACATTGTAAATGCAATCTGTGTAGTACACATGTTCATACATTCCGATTTTCTCATTTACACACACATTTCTGAAAAACCCAGGAATAACTAGGTTCTTGTTAGGAGGCTACTCCATGAAATGAGTGTTTAAATATATATATATAGATAGATAGATAGATAGATAGATAGATAGATAGATAGATATAAATATATAGATAGACATAGATATAGATATAGATAGATAGATATAGATGTAGATGTAGACATCAATACAGATACAGATAGAGATAAGATAGAGATATATAAATATACATACTTATAGATATATATGCAGAAAGATAAAAATTCATTCTTGATTGTTCATTTAAGAATTAATGCAATTCGCTCTGATGCCTGAAAACACACATTCTGGCTAGATCAAGAACATGTACCACAGCCGTGTAGTGGTGTTGCACACCTTTAATCCCAGCACTTGGGAGGCAGAGGGCAGGCGAATTTTTGAGTTCGAGGCCAGCCTGGCCTACAGAGTGAGTTCCAGGCAGCCAAGGCTACACAGAGAAACAAACCTTGTCTCAAAAATAACAACAAAAAAAAGTACCACTAAATGGCCTAGACTTCTGAGGTTAAAAAGTATTAAAATACATGCTAATACATATGGCTCAAATGTCTATCACTGCTTTTTAATATATATAGATCATCAATTTTAGACAGGCTACCATCAACATTAGCAAAACCAATAAAATATATGTAGGCAAGAAAAGCATATTTAATCAAAACAAAAAGAAAACAAAGTCCAAATTGCCCTGAACACCTAAACTTAAGTTAGCCTGGAAAAAATTGGGGAGAAAAAAAGAACATATTAATAGCCATTTAGAGAAAAGCTTGTTGTTGATGGCACAGAACCTGTGTGCCTTTTCTGAGTAAAAGCATCCTCAGTTTATCATCAAACTTATCCATTGATCCACATCCAAAAGACTATGGAAGTGGAATCACACACAGGAAGAGGCAAGAAATAGCTTTAAACTGGGACTCAGGAAAATGATATTCTTGTCTGAACAAGTCCGATAATCTCAGATAAACATCCCAGTTCTTATTTCTCAGATCAAGAATTAGAAACTAATTGATCACTATGGAATTTTTTATCTTGGGCAAGACGAAAATGCCTTTTAGATTTTTTAAGGACAATCAGTTTCTTGGCAAAAATACTTGCTTAAAATATAAAAATAAAGAAATATTCTTTCCATACAGTAGCCATGTTTCTTTGTAGCTTCACTGATATTTACAAGGAAAAGAGTGTGGACTAATCTCTTACCTTATGGTGCTTTGGCATGGCTTCTCCTGGTCCAGGTCTCTTACCTTCCAGGAAACAACTAATTGCTCCAAATCTGTGGTTTCAATGTACTTACCTTGGAGTGAATAATCAGAATACACTTCATGTAATTAGCATTGTTGAGAAGCTACTTGGTTCAGATAGGTACAATTAAGAATTAGTGAGTAATTCTTATACTATGACACATGCTGTCATAAACAGAGCTTGATCTTACTTTCTGATTTGTGGTTATCTTCCTTAAAAGTCTAAGCTTATTACTGGAGGCATTTAGAAAATCTTACTTGCTTTTAATTGAATAGCAAAATATTCTCTCTCTCCCCTCTCTCTATTTCCCTTTCTCTTTTATTCCCCCCTCTTTCTCTTTCCCTCTTCTTCTCCCTCTTTCTCCTCTCTATCCCACTTCTTTTAGAGTACCAAGAACCAACTCAGGGTCTTTCTCATGCTTATCAAACACTCTATCTCTGCACTTTGCCCTCCAACTTTACTTTGTAACAGGGTCTTGCTCTGTATATCAGAGGTTCTTTACCTCTGCCTCCCCTGTGCCATTGTTATAGCTGTGCACCATGATGGCTGCTTTGTATTTCTTAATACAGGGAAGAGATTTCTAAGGGAGAGTTTTGTCTTCTAGAGATTACTCATTGTCAGTATTCCTGCAATGCAGAAATTCTATTCATAAAATGCAAATAATTGAAACGCTTCTTATTTAAATGATTCATTTTTTTCTCTTATAAAGATATTAAAGATTATTTGACTTAGTTCCAAAAATTGATTAAAGTGGGAAATTCACTGTTATCTGCCAAGACTAATATTTTTATGATTTGGTAGCTGTAGTTTCATATACTCTCCTGCTGCAGCAGCTGGAACTCACACAGAAGACATAATGAAGTTGCCATGGAAAGTAATGTAGGAGCAAAGAGTGATCTCCAAGAAAGTACAACTGCATTGCTTCTATCTGAAAGATAGATGGGACAGGATTTACTTATCACATAAGGCAGGAATGAATACACAAACAATGTAGTGATGTAATTTGGATGGTGAGTGTATCTGTACACAAAAGAATGAGAGGAAGTAAACTATGTTGTAAGTCTTTGCCCCCTCAAATATGCACTGGAACTTCAATATATTTTAGATTTATGAAACCATAATCCTCTGTGGAAATCTACCTGAAGTCAGATAAGTTTAAAACTCAATGACTAATCTCTCTCTGATAAAAAGGCATTCTGATACCAGAGAGTAACCTTATAAAAGCTGATTTTATAACAGTATCTTTACAATCTTTAGAAAGTAAAAGCATATGTATATACATATATTAATATTTCTATAGCTATGACAAAATACCATAACTATAAGCAACTTGAGGATTAAAGTGTTTATTTAATATTACAGCTCTCAGATCATACACTATCACTTAGGGAAGTCAAGGCCAGAGTGCAAGACAAGATCTGAAGGCAAAAACTGAAGTGAAAGCCACGGTGACACTGCTTACTGGGTTGTTCCTTGTATTGTCCTGGAATTTCTTTCTAATTGCACCCAGGACCACTAAAGGCACAAAGGTGTCACCATATAGATTTGGCTGGGCCTTTCCTATTCAATCTTTAATCAAGAAATCATCCCACATCCTTTCCATTATTTTCTACCTTCTGTACAACTGACATAAACTAGCCAACACACTAAATTACAGTCGATGTTTTTACTGTTTTAAAATGTGAAAATATCAACATTTAAAGTTAACTTCAAACAGTGGTAGAAATCTGTAACTTCTATTTTTCTATGTGCAGAAAATTATGAGTTTTCAAATGAAAATCTCCCTGAGGTATGGTTGTTTTATAAACTAATGTAGTGATTAGATATTTACAGCTTTAAAGAAATGGTTTTGTTTTCTTTTGTGTTGATATTTTTCTCCATAATATGTACACACACACACACACACACACACACACACACATACCTTACTCTTCTTTTATACCACAGACCTAAGTATACTTCCAATAGGTAGTCATTACAATGAAAATAATATTTAAAATGAGTTCAATAGTTCAGATAGAGTTACAATGCTGTAGACTCATCTAATTGATGATTTGGAGAAAGGGGAGTAGAACTTACCTGTAGAGAGGAGTTCATGGTTATGCTCTACCCAATACTCTTTTTTTTTTTAATGTAGCATGCTAATTTCTGCTTTCATATTTTCTGTCCCTCCTTCTAAGAGCTAAGTATCCATGGGTTTCATTTTCCAGCCTGCAAATGCACCTGTTTGAGGCCATGCCTACACCAGGGATACCACGTCAAACCACATTCTATGCTATATAGAGTATCCACCAAATCCCCTTGAGGAATACCCAACAACCATAAACCGAGAAGAAACAGAAACTATTAAAAAAAAAAGCACCCTCCTCAAAAATCTATCTGTCAAAGATAAACTCATAAATCAGCACCTAAACCTAGAACAACCCCCAAACCCACTTGGCTAGAGACCAGCATAGCATGAGAACACAAACAACAACCAGGGCAACATGATACTACCAGAGCCCAGTCATCCTACTACAGCAATCCCTGGATATTCAAACACAAATAAAGCATAAAAGAATAAACTTAAATGAAATTTATGAAGATGATAGTGGGCTTTATTCTAATGAGATGGGAAAGGACACTATATACTAGAAACGTAGGGCAATGAGAATTCCTAAGAATCTATGAGGGTGAGCTTAGCTAAGACTCTTAGCAATGGGCAAAATGGAATCTTAACAGGTCATCTCCTCTAATCTGGATAGACTTCCAATGGAGTGATTGGGACACCAACACAGCCACAAAACCTTCAAAATTCAGTTTGTCTTGCCTACAAGATGTGCAAGAGTAAATACTAAGCATAAATTCAGTGAGTGGTCAACCAGTAACGGGTCCAGCTTGGTATCATGAGTGGAAGCCCCCTTCTAACATTGCTAATGATTTTCTGCTATCCTTGCAGACAGGAGCTCAGCATAACTGTCATCAGAGAGGTTTCACCCAGCAACTGATGGAAACAGATGCAGCATTTGAGGAATCCTACAGAAAAAGGGCTTGGAAATTTGTAGGCACCACAGGGGTCAAGGACATCACAAGGAAACCTACAGAATCAACTAAGCTGGCATGATGATAGAGCTCAGCTAAGCCCTCTGCATATATGTTGTGCAGCTTAGTTTTCATTTGAGATTCTTATAAGTGAGAGTGGGGGGGGGCTGTCTTTGATTCTATTTTCTGTCTTTGGGATCCTTTTCCATTACTGGGGTGTGACTCCTAGCTTCAGTAGGAGAAGATGCACCTAGTCTTGAAATGCCACAGCTGGTGGATATCCATGGGAGGCCTCCCCTTTTGTGAGAAGAAAGGGAGGAGGAGTAGATGGTGAAGGAAGAGAGGCAAGGGCAAAGGCATGGAAGGAGAGAAGGGAGGAGAAAGTGTGATCGGGATGTAAAACAAATTAATTAAATTAATAAATTAGTTAATTAAGTGAAGAAAGAGTAAAATAGAAGTCAAATACAATGATGCATGCCTGTCATTTTGACACTTGTTGATAGAGGTAGGAAGATCATTAAATAACGGTAATAATAGCCTTTTATACATCCAGAATTTGAAGCTAAACTAGGCTATATAAGATTTTTTTTCCTCAAAAACAAAACAACAAAGCCAAATATTTAAAACCTAGTAATCATTGAAAGACTCATTTTTGTAAGTGAGCCAAGGCTTTCTTGTGCTTTAATAAGAGTGGCCTTTGATGTCTGATAAATACCAAGATTTGGGATTGGCAATTTAGCAATTTCTTATGTCCAAAGCAGATCCCCAGAATGGCAGTACTGCTGACAATGTCATAAATGACCGTCTAGGCTGAGCTCAGGCTGGATTCTTTCCAGGTGAGCAGAGGAATTCTAGAGGCCAAAAGTCCAAATTCATCATTCTTCAGAAAACTTGTGAAGTGGTTTTGTGATTGTTCAGAGAACCTATTATTTGCCCTCATTTGCCCTGACAACAAACAACCTCCAGCAATGTGGCATCTACTTCTCTGCTAACTCAAGCAAGCCTGGATCACGTGTCTAGATACCTCCAAGGCTATCCTGACCTGCATGATTCCTCCAACTACTCTTAACTCTCAGGCACATATTTAAGCTCCTAAATATTTTCCTGCCTGCAAGATGTTCCACAGTGAAGGTAGCACAGAACTTGTAGAAGTAGCTAACCATTGATTGTTCCAACTTGAGACTCATGCTATAAGCAAGAGTTTATGCCTGATACTTCCTGGATGTTCAGAAACAAGAGTCTTGATAGCCCTGACCACTAGGATAAAACAAAACACAACTACCCACCCCAAAAAAGTCAGTGACATGTTTTCTGTTTTTCTGATAATGCTCATAAATCAGAGACTAACATAATTATTATCAGGGAGGCTTCATTCAACAACTATTAGGAAGAAATGCAGAGACTCCCAGCCAAATATTAGAAAGAGATGAAGGGATCCTGCCTAAGTCAGGGAGGAAAGATTGTAGGAAGCAGAGAGGTGGAGGACATCACAAGAACAAAATATACAGAATCAATTAACCAGGGTTTGTAGGGATTCACAGAGACTGATGTAACCATTAGGGGACCTGTATAGGTCTGATCTATGTCCTCTGCATATATGTATTGTTTTGTAGCTTTTTGTTTGTGATGGTATGAATAAGCCTCTATAGGCTCATGTTTGAATGCTTGTCCCATATGCAGTGACACTATTAGGAGGTGTGACCTTGTTAGACCAGGTGTGGACTTGTTGCAGGAAGTATGTCACTGTGTAGGCAGGCTTTGAAGTATCATATATGATCAAGCTATGTCCAGTGTGGTACAGAGTCTCCTTCTGCTGCCTTTGTGTCAACATGGAGAACTCCTGGAAACCATGTCTGCCTACAAACTGACATTTCCAACCAATGATTATAACAGACTAAACCTTTTAAACTACAAGTGAGCTTCCATTAAAGGTTTTTCTATTTAAGAGTTGCCTTGTTCATGGTGACTCTTTACAGAAATAAAATTCAAATTAAGACAGTGTTCTTGTGGGACTCCTAACAGTGAAAGTGGGTGCTGCCTCTGTTCTTGCTTGCTTTGGGGATCTATTTCCTCCTACTTGCCTTATCCAGACTTGATATGAGGTATGTACTTAGTCTTATTGTAACTTGTTATGGCATGTGTAGTTGATATTCTTGGGAGGTCTGGTCTTGTCTGAAGAAAAAGATAAGAGGAATGGATCTGGGAGAGAGCAAAGGTGTGGGAGGAGGGGACCTTGTGGGATGGACTTACAGGGGAGATCAGAAGTTAAACTTCAGTCAGGATGTATTATATGAGAGAAGAATAAATAAAGCCAAAAAAAAGGAGAGTTTGGCCATAGACATTTTTCCCCTTTGATTTTTTTAATAGCTATCTTTCCAGATAGAATTGTGAAGGCCAATAAATAATCCACTTTTATACTATTTATTTCTTTCCTTTTCCTATAAAATAGATCCAGCTCTAAGATTGTTTACTAATTTAAGCCTCTATGCTTTAGACAAAGTTCCCAATCATTCAACTCTTATCGAGGCCATACAATAATATAGTGAAATACAAGCCTCTTTTTCCTCAGTGCCAAAATTTCCCCAAATTGTAAAGATACATGATAGAGGGAAGTACAAGGAAAGATAAGGTCAGTCTCCATGATGATCCTAATGAGAAAGAGCAAGGATTCTTGCCTTTACACTGAGCATTTAAAGAAAGCATCGTCCTTTCTGAAAGCTTAGATTCTACCCACAGTTGTTTTGGGGAATCCATGAGTATAGCCACCAAAGTCAGAAATATGACATTGTTCTTTGGCTTACTCTCTCTTAGACAAGAGTTTAAACAATTCCCTATGTTCATATTCTGCCCCTCCTCTAGGGAGTGATCACATCCTGAAATATTGATATGAGCATCACTCATGTACTTCCTTCAAACTGGAGGAATGAAATCAGCACTTTAAAATGCTATAAGAGAATAGATTAAATGGATAGAAAATAATAAAATAGAAATATGCCATTCACAACAAAATGCAGAACTTGAATTAAGAGGCTCTCAGTTTCAGATACGAAATGAATGCTTAAGGGAAGGCTTTAAGAGATTTTGATTTAAATGGTCATTGTGATGAAAAATGCAAGTTGATACATTTTATTTTCTACTTTGAATATATTGCTCAAAGAAAAAACCTTATTATTTAGGGAAATATCTCCATGGGGTAGAAACTATCTATAGTATATGAGTGACAAGGAATTAAGAACATTTAGTGCAGAAGAGAATAAAGAAAGCAAGCCCAAAGTATAATTAACTAGAACTCCTGGGACTGGAACAATGTTATTGTGTAAGCCTGACTTGTTTTTTCTTTTTCTTCTTTTCTTTGTACTTATGTGGGATGGGAGTCCAGTGTTTTGGAACTGGAACAAGATAGCCCTCACTTTGGTGTTTAATTTTGGTAATGATTATAGTTTTTTGTTTGTTGTTTTCTCCTTTTGGCTTGTACCACTGTAGAATATCACTGTACAATTTTTGAGTATGTTGGAACTTCCAACCCTAGATTTTAGATTCTTCTCTACATTAGGAATTTTCCATGTAGAGCAAGTCAATGTAAGATAGAAGACACCCAAAGGCAAAAGTAGTGAGGTCCTTCAGGGATGGAGGAAATATTCAACTTAAAAACTTCCATTTTGCTCTGCCTTTGGATGTTTCAGGCAATAGCTAGTATCTGGGAATGTAATCTCAAAGTGATAAGAGAGCATGAAAGAGCTGTAGTAATTCCATGTTAGAGTCCTAACTGAATTTCCTGTTTCCATAATTCTAGTAGGTATTCGGGAAAGTAAAAGGAAAACAAAGTGAGAGATACGGTTTAATATGTGGCACTGAATGGCAGTGATATGGCAATCTTTAGATGTATGTTGATTCTATGGAAACCCAGCAGTATTTGGAGGACTTAGTTATGTGGGAACTGCTAATTTGGCTAGTCAACTGATTGCTATCTTCTTGGTGGCATCATTCTTCCTATTTTGACTTATGTTGCCCTGAGTACCTAAATATCAACACCAGCCAAAATGGTGACAAGTTCTCATGGTGATTTTCTGCCCATGTTGAGGGTAGTTGCATAAAAACTTATATTCACATACTATCAGGATATGAGAGTCCATAGACCTATGCATCTAATAGATTAAGTGTGGTTATATAGCAGATATCTTCTGTATTAGTTAGTGTTCCCTAGAGTCACAGACTTTATATATGGAATTTGTTTTAATGGCTTACAGGATATAGTTCAACTAACCCAATAATGGCCAGCTGTGAATGCATGGAAAGTCCAAGAATCTCATAGTTTCCCAGTCCAACAAGGCAGAGTGTTTCAGCTGGTCTTTTGTATGAACTGGACTCCTGGAGAAGTAGGCTCCAACACAAGTGGTAGCAAGTAAGTACAAGCAGGTTAAGAAGGAAATCTTCCTTTGTCCATTGTCATTATGTAGCTCTCAAGTAGACAATATGGTCCAGATTAAAGGTGTTCCTCAAGATATGGAATAAAGATATATGTTGGCAGGATTATGTCCTACCTCAAGAACTGGATCAAGAGTTTATGTCTTCCAGCCACAAGGTCTAGGACACAGGTGTTCCCTCCATTTCTGGATTGAGTTCATTCTATATTAAATCAAAGTGAAAACAAAGAATAGTCATCACACCTTTCAATCTTAAGTCTAGACTTTGCACTGCTTCTAATACATGCATTTCTTGGAGGAAGGACAACAGAGTGTCCACTGCGATCAGAATGTATCAAGGCAGGCAGAGCAGAGGCCTCAGTAGCATTTAGAGGGGTCTCTTAGTGTTGGATGATGCTAGAACAGGAGAAGCATAGGCAATTATTATCAACAAGCTCAAAAGCAAGCTCAGAGCCAGAAAAATAGAAATACCTGCCAGATGCCAGCCTGCTCAAGGTTTTATTGCCCTTGAAGAAATTAGCAAGTTGTCTGAAGGCTAAAGCTGGATATGTAACTGATATTATAAACTGAGATAGCAGAAGGGGACAGCAGAGAGTCCCAGGGTGCAGCTGTAATTGGAGGAGAGAGAAAGGGAGAGAATAATGTTGTCGAGTTGATGGTGCCACAATATTTGATAACACTGCGGAGCTTACACACCTTTAACAATATGAGGTCCTGGTCACATCAGGAAGCCTGTTACTAAGGAACTGAGAAATAGACTGGGACCTTGTGTGTGGTGCCTAAAGCTATGGAATCATAGGCAGGTCAGCCTTCTGAAACAATAACCAAGAGAGAAAAGAGAAGAAAGATAAAAGAAACAGTCAATTTAAAAAGAGAAAAGAGTAAGAGCTACAGGTGCTTGTAGAGGACAAGGCAAGTAAAATTAAAAAGAGGAACCAGGAAGTAATAATCTTTAAACTCTGAGGCTTTTGGGCATGGCGTTGAGGGGGTTGGTGAAGATGAAAGTTATATTCTGCCCTGAGAACATATGATTTTTGGGCACAAAAACTGTGCTCTGACATCTCAGACTAACACACAAAGAAAAATATTTAATTCCTGTCTTCACTTTGTAGTATTGATGTACAAACACAGTTGAAGGGAATATGACAGTTTTATTTTGAAGTCTAATCTGCATGACTATGGCCTAGAAAGACAGATTTACCTTATCCCAAATTTCATGTTTGAATGTCAAAGCAATACCCTGAAAATTTTATAGCAATAGAATAAAGAAAGCCATACATCAAACTCTTATTCAATACGCTGGAAGAAATGTAAAATAGGTAGTTATAGCAAAGTGGAAGAAACTCCTGTATAGGCTTTAGGTACTATCTGAGGACCTTTAGTCCTGTAGCCAGTCAACAATTTGGTGTTTGTTAAATTAATATATTACAAAGGGTTTTGGTCTGTTGTCAGAATGTCCTAACTTAGAAGTTGGGGCAGGCAAGGATTGGTTATATAGTTAGCTACAGATAACCCATGATGATAAATAGTAATTTGACACTGGAGCTTCAACAGTGCAAAATGTGCACAACCACTAAGCCAAATCAGTCCCTCAGCTTTTGAGGACACAGCTTCTTTTCAGGCAATCACTCACAATACTTAAAAGCTGATCACAATTGTGATAATGATGCTAAACTTTAGTTCTTGTTAATTTTAAGTCAGAAAGTCTCATCCTTGTATTTACTATCACAAATAATAAATTCATGACATATACTAAAATACACAGTTTTGACTATTGATCAACGTATACTGTAGGTGGTATTGCTGGTGACTTTGCATTCTGCAGCACTACTAGGAACAGCCAATACCTAGTTCAGAACTCGCATATTGCAAGTACTTCAGTACTAAGTCACACACAGTTCAGTTTCTCTTGAACTGTGATTCATTATATGTGCTCTTGAATGAGGCTGCTCCTTTCTCAAAGTTGCCTGAGTGCCTTAATTCTGCTTGTATCTACTTTATAGTCAGTTTTCTTCTTGCCTCTGCTCCTGACATCACTTTTCTGGAGAAGCCTTTATTTTAGCAAACTTGTAATTGCAAATTCTTCCTTTGCTACTTTGAGTTGTAAATCTTTTTCACAGCCTCTTGCCAGCTTTAAGACCCAACACTGTCTTTTTTTAAAGGACTTGGAAGTTAGCTCTTTGAAAAAGAACCATCAAGGAATCAGCAGCCCTATCTCCCAGCCACTGAGAGCAACAGGAGCCTGCTTTTGTGGCTGCCTTTTTAGTACTTTTGCAACTAGCTCCTGTATAGAAGACATGAGCAAGTTCAGTTTTTCTTTAGTCCAGGTCATGGAGCAACCCCATCGTTAATGACCCTCAATTACTCTGGTTCTTAAAATCATCTTTGCACTTACCTAATATAAATAAGTTCTGATGCTCTCGCTAAAACACATGGTGTGTAGTCAATGATAATGTATTGCATATCTCAAAATATTTAAAAATCATTTTAAATGTTTCAAGCAAAAAGAAATGATATACATTTAATATAATGAAGATGACAATTATTCTGAGCTGATCACTGTTGAATGTTCACATGTAGCTTGCACTGAAACTCTGTAAACTTTCACAATTAATATGTGTAAAACATTAGCTGTTTATTATAAAGAAATTTAATTCAACTTACTTTCAGTTTTCTTCTTATATTAGGTTTAAATACAGTTTTCATTATCTACTATATTTCATGGAGTGAAAAGTGTACGACATCATGTGTATTGATATACTCTCTTTTCTGTTAAAGTTGTTTGTTCTGTGCACTCAGGCTACTGCAGTTTCTAGAATAGTATGAGCTCCTTACTTAGGCTCACAAAGTTGATAATAGCAAGATGACAACTGTCCCTGCCTTCATTTTGAAGTTTACATTGGATTGTCTGCCTAGCTCTGCTTTCATACATGGTAGCCGCACAAGGAGTGTCTTACTGAAAAGTAGAGATTCCTAGACTATCTCATTCTCCTTCAAGGTTGAAAGAAATGATAATCACAATGGATGTATCTTTGTTACTGGTGCTGTTAAAAATATTTTACTCTTGAGATTATTCATTTGCTCGGCAGAAGATTCAGCTAATTCACTACAGTGCTTATGAAAATGATTTATAGGACAACAATGATCATTATAGAGAGACCATTTCATATGATACAGAAATCATGGAGTTTTTTTAGGGTAAAAGCTCTTGATCTTAATGTCTTGTTAAACAAGGCTTTCCATAACATACCAGTGTGTCAATAAAAGAAACAATTTGTTGAAGAATGAGGAGAAAACCTTACTCAGTGCGGCATAGTAGAAAGAAGAAATAAAAAGATACAGGTAAGAGTTATAGCTTTAAATACAATATGAATTGAAGCAGAGAATAAGAGGTATATATAATTAATCAATTATGGTTAAGGTATGATCTGGGTATAGCTGTCAGCTCTGGCTCTGAAAGGTAGTTCATTGAACTCTTATTACTGTTATTAAAACAATGAATATTTTTTGTGCAATGTAGAGTTTTGAGACAGAAGTTAGGTTCTGATTAGTGGCAGAAATCATTGATAGATCATATGCTAGTCAATAAATAGCTCATGAAATGAGTGTAAGCAGCTGGCAGAAAGTAGGTGAAAAATACTCCATTGCGTAACTACTCCCATTTAGATAGTAACATGATCAATTCTTTGGTTGGGCCATAGGGGCATATAAAAGAGATACAATCTAAATACTTATTCATCCCATCACGTGCTCAGAGAATGATTAATGCCAAGAAGGATCACATTCAATGTCTATCCATTTTGTATTGGCTAGTTTTATGTTAACTTTATACAAGATTATTATAGTTGTAAAGGAGGAAGCCACAACAGAAAAAAATGTCTCCAAATTGTCTTGAAATTGTCTCTGTAGGACAATTGTATGCAAGGACGTTTCTTATATAGTGATTGATGTGGGAAAGTCCAGTCCATCTTGTCTCATGCTACCCCAGGTATAGTTTTAAGTACTGTAAGAAAACAGGCTGAGTAAGCTATGGAGAACAAAGCTAAGCAGCACCTCCTGTGCCTCCAGGTTTCTCTCCTGTTCCTTGTGCTGACTATCTTCAGTGGTGGATTTTGATGTGGAAGTAAGTATAAAGCAAATAAACCCTTTCCACTCCAGTTTACTTTTAGCCATGGAACTTCCTCACAACAAGGATAACCCTAACTAATACACATTTACTTCCAGGAGTCTATTAAAAAGCCCGAAATGATGCAGTGCAGTGATATTTCTCTTAGAAATCCTGGATTCTCTATGAGTCTTTCTGACATTTCATAAGACAAAAAACTAGTCATTCTTCTTATTCATTATTCCTCTCAAATATGAAACAAGAACTTGGAAGTCATTAGGTTAGGTAGGTAGTTTGATGACTATTGGTCTTCTAGAATCCTAGCTGCTTACATTCAGATCACTGAGAAAATAGAGAATCTCTGCTATTCTGAAGAACTCACACAGGCCTCCTCATCATTTAAAGATGAGGTACTGCACTGTCTGCAGTCCCAAGGGACACAAGAATTAGAGCAATTACTCTTTATGTCCCCAGATTTGAACATGAATAAGATAAGTTGGTTATCCTTCATAAATTCCATAGTGTTTTTTGTTTTGTCTTGTTTTGTTTGTTTGTTTGTTTTTTTGTCTTTTATTTCTTATGCAGAACTAGGAAAATGACCTAAAGTAAAGGTAACATACAAAATGAAGTTAGAGATGACAGGCTTTTACCACATGTTCAATTAGTTTGTAGGCCCAAATAATGAATCAATGATTTTTAGCAAAACATTCTAGGACCAAATGTATGCAATAAGATGTAGAAAATAGATACAACAATATCATTTCCTTCTCTTTTTGGAACATGGATTTACATCAAAGAACTGAAAAATTCCTTGAGTAAGAATAAAATCAGAAAGATAAATACCAGTGCCTTTCACAGTTAAACTCTACTTGGGCATCCATGTGTGTCTGTGCCCCTACCCATAGGATATGCTTCTCACTTTGGTCACATGCATTATTTCTATTGCATGATGATGTCAGTGAAACAAAGCATAAAGGAGAATCTAAGAAAAACACTCATTTTTGAGACTATTTCTCAAGAATTAAATGTGCCTTTTCATTAATATATAGATTATAAACTTGTGTAATACAAAGATTCAAAATAATACTTTACTATATACATGGATTTTGATCAAAGATTCAAAATAATTCTGAGAAAATTGAAACATAAAAGCTTCTAATCAATTCTCACACATTTATTTCCATTTGTGAGGAGAAATATATATTTACTATACAAACAGTTTAGATATTTGTGTCTCTTTAAGCCAAGGTGATTGGTCTTAACAGATCAACAAACCTAGCTCTCAAAACCCTCATTTAAGTATACTCTCTTTATACCTGAAAGGACCATTGTCACAACAGCAATTGTTACAGGTAAATACATTGCAATTGTGTTTTCTTTCTCTGGTTTTCATTGTGCTTTTCTATTTTGTTAGTTGCAGGAATACAAAACAAAACATGTCCCTTTATTCAATTTTCCTTTCAGTCAATTCTGTCAAACTGAGAAGAGAAAAAAAATTGCAACATGTTTTGATAGATCTCCTTAGAATGGATTTGACACCTGTCTAATTATAAGACATTGAGATGCAACGAAGTCTAAAAGCAGACAGTCATCCTATTTGCCTATCTGCTTTTGACAGCTTTCCCTAGCACTTCTTATCATACTAACATAAAGGAAAAAGGTTAGGAATCTGACCTGGCTATTCTGAATTTTGAAAGACAAATATGGAAAATGCACAGTGGCTTTTAAATATTGTGGGGCAAAGAACATGATGAGGTCTTTCTTACCTAAAGACAAATAGTAATCCATCCTTTCCAAATCAAAATAAATAAATAAATGAATAAATGTATGTTTATTTTTTTGTTGCTATGATAAAATACGCTAAGCAAAACCAACTTTTAAAAAGAATAGAGAGTCTGTTTTATCTTACAGTCCTAGAACTGAGAGTCAGAATAGCACATAAGCATAGCACTAGATTTCTAGAGCAGGAAACTGAGAAATCTCACTTCAACTGTACACACAAAGTAGAGAATGTGCAGAAGTCAGACAAGCCTACATGACGCAGGAATCATTTGCTCCAGCAAAGCTCCATAGCTTAAGGTCAATAACCTCCCCAAAGACAATATATTCCAGTGGTTATCCCACATCAATATTTATTGTAATATTTTTCATAATATATTAGATATAGAACCCTCTGAGGGGTCTCTTAATGGAATAAGGAAAATCTGAGCTACATAAGGAAAATGAAGGTATGTCATTTGTAGGAATTTGAATGCAATTAGAGATAACCATATAAAGTAAATTAAATCAGTTTCAGAAAGACAAATATTGTGTTTTCTCTTAATTGTGGGGCCTATATTTTTATATAGCTACACAAATCTCTATATGTATAGATAGCATGAAAGTAGAAATGAAATTGTTTATAGCAATAAAGGAGTGCCATGTAACAGACTGACAAGAAAAAGTAGAGTAGTGTAATACATGAGATAAGCTCAAAGTATATTATAGAAGTGATGCAAAGCACATATGAATGATTTAATTATCACATTATAATAAAATAAAATGAAAAATTTAAAAAGAACGTCTCTGGAAAAGAATTGTCATTTGGTTTGAAATATTAAGTGTAGAGGAACTTTAATCCATCAACATGGCTACTCTGGCCATATTATGAATATAGACATGCCTTTATTCTCAACACTCAGTAGTTAGTTCTGTGCAGTTTGGTCAGTCAGTTGGGAGTCAGGATGAAGGAGTGCAGTTCAATGCAATGAAATTGTATTCATGCAGTTGTGGGCAAGTCAGCAGAGTGAACTGAAGTCAGAGACTAAACAGCCAGAAGAGTAGAATAGATTACTAAAGTTAGTTTAAGACAAAGAAGAGCAACTCATTCAGAAGCAAGAGAAGCCAGTTTGAATCAGTCAGCTTGGAGAAGAGTTTGAGCCAGAACAGCTGAATTGAACCAGCCATCCAGAGTAAAGAAAGAAGTAGAAAGGGTGGGCTTATTCAGCAGTAAGCCTCTAAGATGACAATTATTCAGATGGATAAAAGATACATTTATAACTAAGACCTTACTTGACCAATATTTCTCAAGTTCAAGAATATTGTGGTCATCATTGAGCCACTCCTATCTTCAACAAACACCTTCAGTTTTCAATATCTTTTTTTTTATTATTGGCCAAATAGTTGGTAGTTCCACAATTACTCTATGTATGCTTTCTAGGTTTAATTTTTAATTTTTACGATCAAGTAAGGTTCACCTGAAAAATGAAGTTAGCTATTATAGTGCTTTTTAGAGTAATAAAGCCTACCTTTCTATGAGGGTGAAGTGCAGTTGTACAGGTTATGCTCTTTAGTTTATGTTGAAAGCCAATAGGATATTTTTCTTCATGCCTGCTCAAATTCTCAGGAGCTAAGAGCAACCATTTACTTCTGAGAGAAATAATTTCTGCAATCTTAATTTCTATGGTTTTCCTTTATATGCTTTTAAAACAATAATTACTTATTAATTTAAAAAATATTTTAAAATGTTTGCAACCTTAATTAGTTAGTTATGCCTATAATTTTGTAATGTTTTAACCTTTCTCTGCCTTATTCATAGTTTTGTTCATTTGTAGTGGCTCATATTGAGAGATTTTGAATTATCTTTGACTAGCATAGAAGATACAGTAAAAATAAAAATTTAAAACATTACTTAATTTTCTCCAGGGTATGTACCAGAAAAAAGTAATTTTTATGATGAGATTTTATATATGATAATTCAAGTGTATTGTGAGGTGCACTATATTATAATCCAAACTCTTCACATAAGCTCTTGTGCCCCTGTTATGCAAGTTAGGGCAGATTCCACCTTCATCATATTTAACCTTATAAAAGGCTCCATATTTCAAAATCATTATAGCACAAGACTATGGCAATTTAGCTTACCAATATGAACATGCAAAAAGTCAGTTTAATAATGTGTATAATAGGGCAGTGTTTTAAAATCATGTCAAGGATGTGCATCATTAACTAAGATATGCTGCTTCATTTCTAATCCTGTCCTTTATGTCTTCCTTTGTGACTTCATGGATATAATTCTCCTTGGTTAGGTGACTTCTCTTTTTTTTTTTTTCTTTTTCTTTTTCTGTAAAAATTAAATGCAAGACTCAGAGCTCTGGGAGTGAGGATGAAAGTCTTTTCTGAGTCTCCTGTTTTTGGGTTGTTGTAGTAATTGTTCTTCTCTATGCAGCCCTGGAACTGAATTTCCTGGTCCCATGCATATTGACAAAGCTGTATTTACTTTGGCTGCTGAGTATAGTGAAGTAACCAATCACCCAGAAATGCCTATAAAAATTGTTTAATTGAATTAAGCTTGGATTTAAAATGATCAAAATTCCACCAGAAACAAGCAATCAAAAAATACCTCTCAAGGGAAAAAAATGCCAAGGTTGAAACATTAGAGTGCATTTATCATGTGTGACCTGTATAGCATCCTCCATTGCATCCCTAATAGGGCCAAGAAGACAATTCATACACTAAGACATTGACAAATGCGCTAGTAAGGGAATGGCCAGAATACAGGAATGTGTCTGCAGTGGATGTCTATTGTAGGCTGGGTGTGAACATGTTCTGTGGTGTCTGTCTCCTATAGGCTGGGTGGGAATACAGGATATGCTCCTGCTACAATGGCTTCACCAAGTTAATCAGAATGACATGATCTTTGAGAGGTGAAGTTCAGGTGTCAGGACTTAATCAATACTGACTGACAAGGCATTACATTTCATAATGGGCGTCTGTATTCTTAGGAAATGTAATCTATGCAGATTCTTACCATGGTTCATTGTATGTGCCACTCTTAAATTAAACCAGCAGACCATCTGCTAAAAAATTACCTTGTTTCCATAAAGGAAAGAACTTCATTTCCAGTGGATAGAAACTCAACTGGGACTTCTACTGATTGTCACCTATATTGGAAATTGCATTTCCATTCTTGACTCATTTCACAGATTAAATTGTTCTTCAGCATGTGTCCTGGGAAACAGTCAATGAAATGTTGATCTTCTATATCATTTTATATCATTGTTTTTATCTGCAAGCATGAAGGGGTTTTTGGTTTTGTTTTGTTTATTTCTTGAGAACCTATCAAGAGAAATTGCTTATAATGTACATTGTGATACAGAACATATTTATTAACACAAAAGACTTTGTAGTATATTTTCATTATTGTTTGTCTGACAGCAATTATTAAGGATGAATCTCAACAAAGCTAAGCACACTGTATCCACTGACTTTTAGGAGTTGAACTTTGTGTCACTAAAAATTAAAGTTTATAATCACTAAGTATATGACTAAGAATAAGGGAACATAAAATGATGTTGAATTGTAGAAGTTATAAAATCTGCTTCCTTTAATCATATCCTTCTGTGTCCTCTTTTCCATTTCTTCTCATGCCCCCTAATTGTCTTGTATAAATATCATTGATGATTCAGTTTATAATATAATCTTGCACTGAAGAAAATTACAATGAGGCTGGAATTTAAATATAAGAGTAATTAATAATAACTTCAAATTGGGTAGCATGACTATCAAATTGTGTTTTTTGTGTTATTCCCTGAGGTTGGGCATCTTATGAGGAAAGCATGTTCTTTAACTCACAGTTTTGGAAGCTGTCCCCAAACCCCACATACTTGATATATAACAAAGTCTCTCTTGGCTATAAAAGAGCATGAGGATGTACAAGGAATCTATTAATGAAATTCACAGTATAGCAATCTTTATTAGGGGCAACTCGTATTACAAGAACTGTATTAATCAATGACAAGGGAAAGGCTTCATGCTAAAATCATCTTAGATTCAGCCTGCCTCTTCAAGGCGCTACCATCTCAAATAACTATGATGCAAACCAAGTTTCTAGTCTATAAACTTCTCAGAGACACATCCATTCAAACTATGCAAACGATAGGAAGAGTGAAAACTACATGCATATAAAAAGTTTATGCTATTGAATGGAAGATAGCACTCATGTAAGTAACTCAATATAATCACCCTATTATTCTGTATTATTTCTCTATCAATTACTTCTACAAATAGAGGGGTCTGGGAGAATACAGGGTGAGAAGAAGTGCACGTTCTGGTGGTTGTTCTTCCTCTTTCTTCACATGGAAGTTGGACAACTGTTTTTCATACTACTGGAGTCAGTGACTTCTTGTTTTCCGCTGTGTCTAAGATCTCAGATATATCCCCTGCTTCCTCTCTAGAGAAACTAACAACAATGAGGGTAAGTGCAGTTTTATTCTCTGCACTTCAGGGTGTTTTATTTCAGAACCCTGAAAATGGAACTGGAGAGAAGACTCAGGAGTTAAGGGCACTGGCAGCTCTTCCAAAGGATCCATATTTAATTACCATCACCCATATGCCTGCTTACAACAATCTATTATTTTAATTACAGAGGATTCTACCCCTTGTGCTGTAACATGGTCACCAGGAACAGCACATAGTCTTGAGAATTAGATGAATGTAAAACATCCATACAAAAAAAATAAAAACCTAAAATAGAAAATCTGTAAAATGACATTTTATAAGAGTGACATACACTTATCTATGGTCTCATGAATATGATGGTTTTCCTCAGTATCTATCTTTTGTACATAGACTAAGCAGGAACAAAAGTCTTCTTACTTCTTCCCTCCTTTCTATATCAGCTATCCTTTCCCATGTCCATGTTAAAAGAGACTTAAGAGACTTAATTACACTAACAACCATTAGTAGTCAATCTCCAAAGTGGTCCAAGTGATGCTATATAAAAATCAAGAAAAGCATGGCATCCGTGATTAAGGATGTCTTCTTGTTTCTGAGAACTCGTGACTTCTTCATTCTCAATCTCTCTCTCTCTCTCTCTCTCTCTCTCTCTCTCTCTCTCTCTCTCTCTCTCTCTCTCTCTCTCTCTCTCTCTCTCTCTCTCTTTGTCTCTCTCTCTCTCCCTCTCTCTGATTATTCCTTCTGTGATGGTCCAAGACCTTTAGCCCTTGTAGAGCAAACATCCTGACTGAAAACATACAACAATCACCAGCTAATCTGTGAATGCTACAATTTTTTTCAAAGTGCTAATTCTCAGGGCGAGACTATACTAAAGCATATCCAGTGAGCTAGATAGGATGACAATAGGTGAAGTTTGGGAATGCAAGATAATGATCTTTATTTGAATCATTGTTGCCCTGATAATAAGGATTACAGAAAAGGTGTCTTTATTAATAGTCTTATAACCTCATATATATTATTAAAAATATTAAACATGCATTATGTCCAGGCTTCTGAAATTAATAACAAGAGCTTATTTCTCTTTATCCAAGCAAGGAAAATGAAAGTGAATTAATAAAATTAATAAAATAAAATTAATAAAATCTTAAGTATATTTAGGATAAAAAGTCATTCAGGAGCCATATGCTAGTTACCCTAGGACTTGATGTCTATTTCATACTGAAATACATTTTTGTTGTTGTTGTTTTAGTCTATAAATTCCTAAGAACCTTTGGAGTTAGCCAGGGCAGAGCAGAGCACCTGTCCAATCTGGCAGAGACTGAAGCAGGAAGACTGCTTCAGCTCAGATCAGGGCAAACACGGGCAACAGGGTGCGGGCACATCTCCAAAAGTGAAGCCACACTAACTTACTCTCTGAGCTGATATTGTGTTCGCTACTTAAATTTTAAACAAGCCTCGTGTGTGTGTGTGTGTGTGTGTGTGTGTGTGTGTGTGTGTGTGTGTGTGTGTGTGCCTTGTCTCCTCCCCTCCCCAGGTCCTCTATTTTAAAATTTTCCGCAAATATTTAAGTTTATGTTCAAGAGATGCCTGAACTTTACTTGCTATTTTTTTAATAAGCTCGGTGCATTGTGAGCAACCACAGCATACTCTTTTCTCCCAGCTTAAGTTTCTTAGTTTGCAATTCATAGGGTTTAGATTTACATGATTGCCTTCCTTGTCTTTGTTGAGAGAGCACCAGCTTTGCTCATTGAGCTGTAGCATTTTACTAAAATTTACTGTCAGTCTCTGCTTGGTCTTTATACCAATGCCAAGGCATGAGACAAGATCTGTCCCTGTTACCTCCACTGGCCTAGTATACAGATATGGTGTAGTTAAATTATAGTGCACTTCATAAAGACTGAGGCTCATTTGTCTGAATAAATTTTCCTTCTTTAACTAATTTTCCCATTGTGGGGTTGGGTATTGGCTTCATACTATAACAAATTATTAATTTGCACACCTTTTCAACAATTATTCTAATCATCTTGACAGGAAAGAAGATATTCTCGAGACACATTTTATCCTTGCTTTGGTTGTAAGACCAATAAGATAATGGATTCCAAGGAATTAGAATTTCTTCAGTAATGGATATGAAAAGCTTATGTGCTAATGCCAGATAGAACGATGACCATATTCCCCCAAGAAGGGATTTTCCACAGTCTGAAAAGCTTTCTGAACCATCTTGCATGACAGATTCTGGCAGAGAGAATGATGGATGGGTCAGTGACCGGCGGGATCAGATCTTGACCAGAACTTCTTAGTTAAATAGGCTTCTCACCCTATCACTAAACCTAATGTCCATGTTATTTAAAGACTTGGGGTCACTGGACCTCTTTATTTTTAACTCGTCTCAGGGTGACCACATCCAATAAATTTCCATCCTCTGTCTTTCAGTGTTGTTTCCTTAATTGGTGTGTTCAGCTCGGCGGCCCAGTTTTACTTTGAACAGCTGCAACAATTCAGATGTTGATGCTGAAGGCCCAGATTTTTTTTTTTTTAAGTTTCAACACCAACTCATTGAGAACATGTACATTATAGCTTTAAATACCAAAAACAGTGTACTACAGAAGCATCCCGTCAGTATGCGGGTATGGGCCTGGTCTTACGGTACTTTGTTATGTCCTGTATGATTGACATTCCTGGGAAGCTTGTTCTCTTCTGAAAGGAAAGAGAGGAAGATTTGATCTGAGGGAACTGGGAGGAGTGAAGGGAGGGAAAACTGTGGTCAGGATGTAATATATGAGAGAATAAATGAATAAACACTCACACACACACACACACACACACGAGAGAGAGAGAGAGAGAGAGATTAGAAAATGTACCCACATAACCATTTAACCACTGCTATTATTGAATTTTAACAACCGGGTTAATATTTTTGGATTATTTTTGTCTGTTAAGACATTATAGGTGTTTATCTATTTTTATAAATGGCCAAAACTAACTAGGTACATTGTCAGACTTAGAAAATATAGTTGATGTTTGTGCAATTGTAGTCAGTATTTCACTTTAACACTAGAAATTTAGGGTTGAAAGTTCTGTTCCCAGTCTGTTCAATGTAAGGTTCACATGTATAAGGAAAAGAAAAAAGCTAGACAGAAAAAGAGACAGCAAGAGACAGAGGCTGAGATAAAAAAGAACATTTGCAATAAGAGGGGGGCATTAACATTTATGCCAAGTCTTGGGAAAGATTATTGAAACTGAGATAAAGTATGACATGTATAGAAAGTCATACAGTACTTGAAAATTATAATTTTAGATTTGTATGACAATAAAACAATACATGTCATCTACCACATAATTCATTCTATGTTATATTTTTCAAGAACAAATTCTATAGGGAAACAAAGAGAAGATAGCTACGATTTTGAAAGTCTAGCATGGCAATGGCAATGAAAACTCAGCTTTCAAATCAAAAAGGAAAAGAGATTTTTTTCTGGAATCAAAGCAAATAACCATGTCCTCAGAATATGGATTCAATTTGCCCCATAGACCATATTTCAATATGGTAACAATTTCACAAAAAGTTTTATAGTAATAGAACAAACAAAGTAATAGAATCTTTTTCAATTATAATGGTAAGTGCATCAGCTAGATCGGTTACAGACAAGGGGAGAAACCTTTGTTAAAGTCCTTAGGTGCAATTTGATGACAGACATCTTAAGTAAGGTTGGTGGAAGACAGATAGGGTGTTTTCACAAGTTCTAAAGGGTTTGCCTAATATCCACAAAGATGTTATGTCACATACAGTTGTAGATCATTAGGGAGGTAACAATAATCCAAGATAATTTACCTCCTGACCATTAACATTTTAACATCTCTATGATCTCCAAAGTTTCCATCAGTCAATCGGTCTTTAAAGAATGTTTGATATAAGGTGCACTCCTTTCAGGGAACTCTCTTTCCCAGAGATCTGGGTAACAGCTCAAAGGGGATAGTGAAGAGTTATTGGGTTTATGTTCTTTATCATTATGACATGCAAAGTGTGTACAGTATAGGCTTCTTCTTATTCCACAGATCTCATATTAAACCAAACGTTTTTTTTTCACTCCTACAAGTTCTCTGCTACCACTGCCTTCTTGTAGGCAAGATAGATTCTAGGTCCAGGATTTTGTGGCCAGGTTTGGTGGCCAGGTTTCTCTTTCAGTAGCTTGTCGAGTACCTTCTTATACCAAAGTGACTGGAACACAGTAGTGAAGTCTCTCTTCCAACACCAGCTTGAAGCACACAGCTCAAGGATATGAGAGCTCTGTGAATGTTGTCCTTGGCAATGGGGCCCTGCTATGACTTTTCAGAGAGCAACAATGAAGCAACACTAGAATATGTAATTAGGACATTTCATGTTGTAAAAATGCAGTTAAAGCTTTTAGCATATTTCACAGACAGAGAGAAGATGCAGCTGGGGATGAACAGCATTTTGATGTCATGGCTCATTTTCCAAGTTCAATTCTCCTTAAACAACCTAGTCAAACCACCAAGTAAAATACTCTATGATAAGAATGTTACATGCCTAAGAGAAGAGACAAGATGCTCCCTTACCTAAATGCCAGCTACTATGTTATTGGTGTTTTTGTATATAGAATAGATGCCAAGCATATTATGTTTTCCTTCATAGCAGTGTGAGAATAATGTGCTATGCTCAGACTAATAGCTAGTTTTGGGAAAGATGTGAGAAACTGTGCAGCTGGAGGAATTTGGTGAATATCACTCAATTATTTTGAGCAAAACGTTGGCTTTGTTATATTTTTGAAATAAACTGTGTGTGTGTGTGCATGTGTATATGTGGTGCCTGTATGTGTATGTTAGTGTGTGGGATATGTGTGTATGTATGTATGTGCGTGTGTGTGTGTGTGTGTGTGTGTGTGTGTGTGTGGTGTGTTAGAGAGAGTTGGGGGCTTTGTGTTGAGCCTAAAATCTTACTGTTCTAGGCAAGTGTTTTAGCTCATGTGTTTATATCATGACACTGAAAGATATGGATTGATTACATTTATTCTTCATTTTTCAAAGTAGATCTGGGTAAAATGCTCAAAGTGACATGGCCTTGGCTTTGTAGAACAGGCAAGTCTTGAACTTTTGATCCTTCTGCTTCTCTTTCTTGAGCATCTAGCATTATAAGCCTATACTACCTACACTAGGAATAGTCCAAATACATCTTTTAAGATTTTTATGTGTCTTTGTGTTGGTGTTTACTAAATGTCCACTTTCAATTGGAAATCTTATGGTAAAGTAATAATATACTGTGTATTTCAAATGGAAAGTTGGAAAAGTTTGGAAAATTGTCATATTGATTTCATGGCACTTCTCAGAAATTCTGGACACGGGCCTCAGTAGTATTTCAGGAGTGCAATTTAACATTGAGAATGAAAGCATTATTTTGTGCAATAAGTTGGCTTTTGTGCATTTTGTACCATATGCTACATTCATAAACATTGTAAAATGAAGTATGTACCAATAAAACTATAACAGACTTAATATTCATTAGTATAAGGCAGGCTTAATAAATCTACAATGGTATATAATGCAGGAACAAAAAGAACAGGGTACATCCATATATACTCCTGAAAGAAGATTCCAATATAAATGAGGTAAATAATAAAAAGGATAGAGGGAATGGTATAGTGATACACACACACACACACACACACACACACACACACACATACACCATGCATATGTGAAATTTGGTGAATATCACTCATTTCTTTTGCCTGAAGTGTTGGGCTTATTTTATTTTAAAAATAAAAAGTATGTGTGTGTGTGTGTGTTTGTGTGTGAGTGTGTGTGTGTGTGTGTATGAGTGTAAACAGGGCTGCATACCATGAAATTAGTACATGTTGTCTACATTTCAGCACATTTCTTAGTAGATGCACAAGGAACTATTGTGCAAGGCTGGCGTGAGGAGCAGGACAAATTTCACACTGTACTGTTAATACGGTTTCTGGAAAGTGTTAGTGGTTGAAATAGAGAAGTTCTTTTCTTCTCTTTCCTCAGCTCCATCACTTCTTGGTTCTGTGCATTATCAGGATTGGCCATTTTGTGTTCATTATCATTGTTTTCACTAGTACCTGTTCACAGTCCAGAATTCCCAGGATACTTCTTATTTCTTTGTTAAATCCTACTAATCTACTCCATCTTCTGTATCTGCATACAGAAGAGAATATATCAGTTGTGCACCTGTGGTTCATAGCATACCAGGAACAAAGTCACCTTTTCTTACTCTTCCAATGTTATTCCAACTAAATTCTGTTCCTCTTGTGAACAACATTTTCCCTTCAGCCCTATTGCATGGTGGCCTCTATTTTAATCTCTGTTTCTGTTTCTAGATAATTATCACTACTTTCAAAGCTTTGGTCCTAATTCTCTCATAAGAAATCATGTTTTGCTGTTCTTTGGTGTCATCTAATTCAGACAGCTCACTGTTTCTAGATAATTATCACTACTTTCAAAGCTTTGGTCCTAATTCTCTCATAAGAAATCATGCTTTGCTGTTCTTTGGTGTCATCTAATTCAGAGAGCTCACTCATGCTCTTTAGTATTTTAGGACCTGCCTGCCGCAGTAACATTGTTTAGCCCTGCTGCTTTCATATCATCTCACTAGTAATTCGAGTTCCCCTGGAAATCAGAAGTATTATGTTCATGTTTCCTAAAATGTCTTGTGCTCAACTATACCTTACCCACTCCCATTCTGTCACATCTCCCTCCTACCTTTCAACCTACTCCCTGAATTCTGACAAGTCTTGAACTCCATTTCTGTGTTTAATTATCTGTTCTTTCCTCACTCATCTGCCTCCACCCACCTTCGCTCATTATTTCCCTAATTACTGTATTAAATTCCCTATCTTTCCTTATGTTTCTGGCTTGCTGTCTTTCCACTTCACTGTTTATTCCTTACTTTAACCTATTCACTTGCTTGAAGTTCCAGGCTTAATGAAATCAACTGTTTCTATATAGCCAAAAATGATTGGGATTAAAAATGATTGGCATCAAAAATGATTGGGACTTAGGTTGACTGTCCAGTCAGTCTTTTTATCCATCGCATTAACCTCACTTGTTCTATAATTTTCTTTCTCTAATTTGTCCTGTGTCTCACTGTATCTTAAAAGTCCTATCTAATTCTTTTGTCCAAGGAAATGGAAAGAGAAAACAAGAAACATTAAGGTGCTTTGAATAATAAAGTTATTTATGGCTTCATTATCTGAATATTTAGTCTCTAGTGGGTGGTATGGTTTGGGGAGGAAACCTTTAGGAGATACAAGCTTCCAGGTGGAAGTCATCACTGGGGGCGAGCTTTTGATGGTTTGTAACCTTGTTGCTATAGCTGGACATTGTCCTCTCTGTAGGTTCTTCTTTTTTCACTCTTTTCTACCCCTTTGATCTCATAACACTAGATAGGAGAGAAAAAGAGATAGAGGGAAAAGAAGTAGGGGTGAGTTTATTGTTAGAATACTTCCTGCTGAATAGGAGTATCATGTTCCTTGGGGTAAGCTTGATCCTCACTATCAAGACAAATAATTTCTTCTTTCTTTTTTGCACATAACTACTTAGCAAACTGCAACTTACAGCAACAACCCACCCCACCTCGCTCAGCTCTAGTATTTATATACCCTCTGGAAAGTCCTCAGAATTCTAAATGTAACACAATCATAGAAAATATCTGCACCTGGCAAAACCACGCCCCTGCTAAAGTATGAAGCAAATTATAGTCAGCTGCTGTGTACAATCTGAATCAATCCCATATCCCACACCTGGGATTAAAATTAAATATATTGTTATACTATTTCTGCACTTTTTTTAAGAAACTCAAACTTCAAAATTGTGACACAGGTCACATTTCTACACATTTGTATATTCATCTTTCTCTACATCTTGTGTATTGTTTGTGTGTGTGTCTCTGTGTATGATAACCCAGCTACTCTTTCCATGCCTACCCTGTCATAATGACTTCTATTCCTATTGAAACAAAATTTAAAATAAATCACTTCTTCATATCTTGCTTTTCTTCATGGTATTTTATCATAGTAACAGAAAATTAAGTAATACAAGGCTTAACATTCTAACACCAAACTACTCAACATGCCACTGTATGAACTCTCCCCCACCCCTCTCACATACACACACACACACCCACACCCACACCCACACACCACACACACACACACACACACACACACACACACACACACACACACACACACACACACACACACACACACACACAAACATGCTCACACACAAATCCTTCATCCTATAAAGGAGAGTGGGTCATTCATTTGCTCTACCAGAGCCTATTTGTATTTGCTAGGAACAGTTTCGTTCATTCTCAAATAGGGGACAGATTGAAATGAAAATAATAATTAGGAACTTTGGTAATTATGGCAGGATAAGAAAGATTCAATTCTTTTGTTCTTTCTGCAACTTGCACTGATCCAGGCAGACCAAACCCTTGTTGATCAGCATAGTATTTATTTCTGCCTTGCTAAGTTCAGTGATCAGTTCTCAAGTCAATTCTTACTGGACCTGTCAAACTATCTGAAACTTTTTACTACAGCAGCTGGTTTTGTTTGTTTGTTTGTTTTTAAGTTTCATAGTTTTCTCTTTCCAAAGGCTGCTAGGCTATTTCTCTTCTAACTTGATGGCATGTTCGATAGTTATCTATACTGCTTGAAATACACTGAAATTATAACTGTCATGTAACAATGGCTAGCATATATTGCTGGATATATGTTAAAACACAGCCCAATTAAATCTTGTGACCTAGACTACTGTTAAGTAATTGTCAAGTATATAAAGGGATTGTAAATATGAAGTATTAGCCCAGCCTGCCTGTGGCTAGAGACACAGAAGAGTGTCATTAAATCTGTGGCTGAAATGTTAAAGATGAACATTTAGTCAGAACATAAGGCTATAGCCAGAGAGATGTACATGAATTGATGAAGATATGTCAAAAGTACAGAGAAATTATTGAAATAGCTTCTAATGGGGAAGAAAAACTAAACGAATGTGAGCCAAAATAAACATAAGTTAAAGATATACTATGTATAACAAAATGCATTGGAATTTTTCTACATGGTAATACATGATATATTGGTTTAACAGGAACAAAATATAATGGCCTAGGTCAATGTTTTCATTTTAAGAAGCAGGATCTCTCTTTAAGTAGACTGTCCATAGGGGTATTATTTTCTTAAATTTAAAAACAAATATGCTTAAGTGGAGCTACAGGAAAACTAGTACAGCATCAGTCCTCATATGTAATCTGTAGATAGTATCTTCCCTTAGTATGAGAAATTTTACTTCAGTGAGTTTTTAATTTTTTATAACTTATTAATTTTTCCCAGTTTTATACATGTATATAGTGGATTTATATGATTAGTTCCATGCTTCTTCAAACACACACTATGAATTCTTCTAACTTTCTATCCACAGTCTCATCTTTCTAAAGTCCCTTTCTACTATTTAGGTTTTTCCTTTTTGTTTTCGTTTTTTGTCTACCCACGTTTAACACATGCCATCTATTTGCACTTGAGTTTAGAGCTTTCTACTGATTCCAGGAGAGGTTATTCATAGCTGCTTGTATTCTAATGCTAAATCCATTCCCTAAAAAACTGTTACACCAGAACCTCTGCAAGTAGCTTCTGGGATTCTTTCCCCAGTTGGTTTTGATTGCTAATAAAGATGCCAAATACCAGTAGTGGGCCAGTGCAGTGGGAGGCAGGACTTAAGGAAGGAAGGAAGGAGATCCCAGATGCTGGGAGAGAGTGGAAGAGAGAGATTCCATACCTGAGCATACCTGAGAAGAGTGCAGGACAGAGAGGCATAGCCACCATATGAAGCAAAGCCCAGAGCAAGTCCCAGTTGGGCAGCCCTGTGGGTACAGAGTAGCCAAAATAGAACATAGAAGTAGTAAGTAATATCTCGGGATTTACTGTGTGAAGGTTAGGCAGTGGCCCAGCTATTGAGCTGTATAATGCATATTGAAATTAAAGGCTGTATGTAAGTGTTTCATTTGGAAACATAAAGCATAAACGTGGGTAAGTGTACTGGCTGGTTTTGTGTGTCAACTTGACACAGGCTAGAGTTATCACAGAGAAGGGAGCTTCAGTTGGGGAAGTGCCTCCATGAGATCCAGCTGTGGGGCATTTTCTCAATTAGATCAATGGGGTAGGGCCCCTTGTGGGTGGTGCCATCCCTGGGCTGGAAATCTTGGGTTCTATAAGAGAGCAGGCTGAGCAAGCCAGAGGAAGCAAGCCAGTAAGAAACATCTCTCCATGGCCTCTGCATCATCTCCTGCTTCCTGACCTGCTTGAGTTCCAGTCCTGGCTTCCTCTGGTGATCAACAGTAATGTGGAAGTGTAAGCTCAATAAACCCTTTCCTCCCCATCTTACTTCTTGGTCATGATGTTTGTGCAGGAATAGAAACCCTGACTAAGACAGTAAGGAATCTTCCCCTGGATTTAATTAATTTATTAATTAATTCTACATTTCAGTGAGTAAGTAACTGCAGACAATATATGTTACACATCTAGTACGGTGGGGTGGGAGTAGGGGGTACTCCATGAGCCCCTCCCCGATCTATGATAGACTATGCTGACCCAGTCTTGTATATTGTAGGTAGCCATAACTGCTGTGAGAAAATGACTTCTTTAACTGTGTAACCTCTCAGAAGATATCATTTCACAGCCTATCTCCCTTATCATCCCAATCTTACATTAATTTTGCCCCCAATTCTATGTTGTTGACTGAGCCTTAGGTGGATTCATGTAAATATCCTGTTTAGGGCTGAGAATTCTCTATAAAAGTAAGAACTTCTTAACCATTAAAAACAATTCTTTTTAGAAAGTAGCTGTGGTTTCAGACGATTGTAAATGAAAATTAAAAAAAAAATGTATAAGATAATGGCTCACCCTTTTATTTTCTTACTTCTCTGAGAATTTTATACATGCATATAATATAATTTGAATATATTCTTCCATTTTGTATCTTTCCAAATCCTGTCAATTTCACTCACTACCACCATAGTTCCACCTACATTATTATCCATTGTTTTAAAAATAACACATTAGCTTAATATGTGCTACCCTTGTATGAGGGCCATCCACTGGAATGTGGTCATTCTACCAGGGCTACACCCTTTTAGAAAACTGGCTCTCTTTTCCCAAGAAGGCATCAATTGTCACATGGCCCTCAGTTAGGGGTGGGAATGCATGAGTTCTACCTGCATGCATGCTAAAATAATGATGACTTGATTTGGTATAGGTCTCCTGCAGGCAACCACAGCTGCTGTGAACTCTCAAGAGCAGAGATTCTGTTATGTTCAGCATATATTGCTTTTGCCTCAGTGCTCCATGACCTCTGGCCCTTTCAGTCTTTTTACCCTACTTCAACCATGATCTCTGAGCTTGCTTGTATAGATTGGGATGCAAATGCCCATTTATGCCTGAGCACTCCACAGGCATTTATTTTTTGCACTTTGACCAATATGAGCTTCTGGGTTAACTGCTGAACAATGAACAAAGAACCTTCTCCAATTAGGAGTCAGAGCTGACTTCAACAAAATACCTGAGAAACACTTCTAAAAAATGTAAGGGTCACTAAAACTATGGAGAGTCTGAAAAACTTTCACAATCAAGGAAGACTTCAGGAAGCATTGGTATCAAATCTTATTTGGCATTGTACATGGAAAATTGGAAGCCAGGAAACAAAAATTAAAGGTAGAAAATAGTTATAAGAATGTGTCAGAAATTGCTCATTATTTATGACTAATGTAGTGTAGCTATTTGAATAAGATAGTCCCACAAAGGTTCATGTATTTCAAAGCATTGTCACCAGGGACTCAAACTGATAGAATGAGAAAGATTCTGAGGTGTGGCCTTGTTAAAGGAAGTGAGTTGCTGCAGGTGGTCTTTATGGTTTCAATAGCCCTTCCCAGACCCAGTCTCTATCTCTTTCTACTTTTTTTTAACTTGTTCAATTATTTTTCCTTTTTTTATTAGATATTTTCTTTATTTACATTTCAAATGTTATCCCTTTCCTGTTTTCCCCTCCAAAAACATGCTACCCCATCCCTCCTCCCCCTGCTCACCAACCCACCCACTCCTGTTTCAGAGGAAGGCCAGGACAGTCATTATCTCTTAACTCTTCTCCAATACCATGCAGCCAAGCCAGCCACGAAGCTAACCACTATGATGATAATTGACTAAGTCCTTGAAACTGTAAACAGGCACCCAATCAAATGCTCTCCTTTCTAAGAATTGTCATTATCATGGTTTCTCTTCAAAGCAAGAGGATATTTAGCTAAGAAATGTAGCATGTGTATAAAATGGAAAGTCAAACATTACATATATGGGAATTCTTTCAGGGACAGGAAATATCCAGGAAGTTTAAGAATTCAAATAATTTTTAAAGCTTATTTTAGAAATTGAACACAGGTATTTATTATATGAGAAACTTAAATCAATCTGATGTACAAAAATTTGTCCCTTGTGTTGTTAGCCTGTGTATGAAGTGTACATGTGAGACTCATTATTAGCTGTATATAAAGTGAGATTGTATAACTATATATAAAGTATATATAAAATGAGGCTTGCTGTTAGCCTGTGCGTGAACTGGAACATGTGCAGCTTGTTGTAACTGTCTGGGCTTCTTGGCTATCCCATAAATTCCTCTCAGTCTTGCAGGTAATGATTTATATTGATAGTGTACAATAAATCTATATAATGGAGTACTACTCAGCTATTAAAAACAATGAATTTATGAAATTCTTAAGGAACTAGATGGATCTGGAGAATATCATCCTGATTGAGGTAACCCAATCACAAAAGAACACACATGGTACGTACTCTCTGATAAGTGGATATTAGTCCAGAAGCTCAGAATACCCAAAATGTAACCCACAAACTACAAGAAACTCAAGAAGAAGGAAGACCAAAGTGTGGATACTTCATTCCTTCTTTGAAAGGGGAACAAAATACCCATGGAAGGAGTTGCAGAGGCAAAATATGGAGCAGAGACTGAAGGAAGGAAAATCCAGAGACTGCTCCACCTTCCAATATTCAATCACCAAACCCAGACACTATTGTGGATGCCAGCAAGTACTGGATGACAGGAGCCTGATATAGCTGTCTCCTGAGAGGCTCTGACATTACCTGACTAATAAAGAAGTAGACGCTCACAGCCATCCATTGGACTAAGCACAGGGTCCGCAGTGAAGGAGCTAGAGAAAGGACACAAGGAGCTGAAGGGTTTGCAGCCCCTTAGGACAAACAAATATATGAACTAACCAGTACCCTCAGAGCTCCCAGGAACTAAGCCACCAACCAAAGAGTACACATGGTGGGAGTCATGACTCTAGCAGCATATGTATAGCAGAGGATGGCCTAGTCAGCCATCAACTGGAGGAGCGGCCCTTGGTCTTGTGAAGGTTCTATGTTCCAGTGTAGGGGAATGCCAGGGCCAGGAAGCAGGAGAGAGTGGGTTGGCTAGCAGGGGGAGGGGAGAGGGAACAGTGTTTTTGGGTTTTTTTTAGTTTTTTTTCCCCCGTAGGGGAAACCAGGAAAGAAGATATCATTTGAAATGTAAATAAAGAAAATATCTCATAAAAAATAAAAATAAAAGAAAATCTAGGAAATTTAAAAAAAAAAAGAATGGCTTAAGTGTCCAGATATTACTTTTGAGTCATGAAATGAGCCCAATAGTATCCTATTTCTAAAAGAACAAATTCCTGGGAACTAGCATTGTTGAAAATTATTTATATTATGAGGGCATTAAATTACATAATGGGTAAAAAAAAAATAAAAGGAAAAGGAAAAGGGGAGGGTGAAAAAGAACAGCATTTCCTAGAACTCGATACCTCATACCTGGAATACGTTGACGTTAGTTCTAAGAAACTGAGTAGGTAGATTTATTTTTTAGGAGATATTTTCTTTATTTACATGTTATACAATATCTCCTTTCCCAGGTTCCCCTCCAAATAAAATAAAATAAAATAAAAAACAAAAATGAAAACAAAAACAAAAACAAACCTCTGTTCCCTTTCCCCTGCCCCTGCTCACAGGACTAAACCACCAACCAAAGAGTAGGGAGATTTTTATCTCATTCCCCAAACACTAAATCCATATGCTGGACCTCTGTCATTTAGAAGGATGTAAACCAGGTTAACACTTGAACCATCTGTATTGAACATGTCTTTTAAAATGGAACACACATTTGTCTCTCTACTTCATCACTTTGTGAAATGAGCTGTACCATTGAAGATTCAGATATTTCTTTAGGGAAGAAAATGAAATGAATTTTTTTTTATAAAAATAAAAGCCACAAACTCAATAAAGTACTTCTTAAATCTAATACGAGCTAACTCTGTAAGACACTGTTAGTGAACTCTATTAACTGAATTTAGTTTGAAGATAATATGGAACTGCACTGTATTAGCAAAGATATTTAGGATCATGTATGGGACAGTTCTGAGGTGGTAGGAGAGTTCCTGAGAGCTGTGTTTTACACTCTGACATGATGTTCTTGCAATTTTCCTAGGCATTAACTTAGGTTTTTCTGACACTACTAGCACTGATAAATTCAAATTTTCATTTCAATGTAAGACGATCTCAATTCAGAGGAACATTCAAACAAAGAAAATACAATCACTAGTTAAAAAAGAAAGAGAAAGAAAGAAAGAAAGAAAGAAAGAAAGAAAGAAAGAAAGAAAGAAAGAAAGAAAGAAAGAAAGAAAGAGAAAGAAAAACTGTGTATCCAAAGGGTAGGGAATATAAACCCTCTGATTGCTGATGCCTTTGATGTAGAAATACTGTATTTTTAGTCTTGATAATGTTGGTAATGAGTATTCCTATGTGGTGTTTCAGGCCTCTCTTCTACATTGTATCTGTTTCCTTCATTTTTACTTTTAATAAAATATATCATCAAAGAAACACCTCAAGGATTAAGAATAGGGAAAGCACTTTGCCTAGTACTTTCATGGTATTTAAAAGGGGCTTGGACTTTGATCATTTCTCATTTGATCAAAGATCATTTGCTATCCTTTGAAGAAAACAGTATTATAATAACACAGATCAAATTTGATTCACAAATTTATTATAGCAAAATAAAAGAAAATCTTCTATTACAGTGCAGTGCACTAATTCAAATGATATGAGCACACACATATTTCGAATACCTGATGTTTGCTTTGGATAAACAGATATAATACATCATAGGAAAATAAAACAAAAACAAAAGTAGATTTTAAAATGTAATGCATTCATTATGTAAGATTCACTAATGTGAATATTTTTCAGTAAATTAGGTTAATAACATTTTATTACTGTGAGTTAATAATGATGAATATAACCTGAAATGTTGTTTTAATAATAATAACTTTCTTGTGAAGAAACAACAAAAAGACAAAAAAAAACAAAACATAAAAATCCCAAAAACCTAGCAGGGCTCTGGTGGCACACGCCTTTAATCCCAGCACTTGGGAAGCAGAGGCAGGCGGATTTCTGAGTTTGAGGCCAGTCTGGTCTACAGAGTGAGTTCCAGGACAGCCAGGGCTACACAGAGAAACCCTGTCTTGAAAAACAAACAAACAAACAAACAAAACCTAAAACCTAAAAACAAACAACAACAAACCTCATGCAATGAGATTAGCTAGACTAAACTTCTATTCATCTCATTGAACATTTGTACAGTCAGAATATGGATTCTGACTCAATGGAACATCACATTGGATTTTACATTTTTACTAACAATTATATTTTATGCTACTACAAAAAATTGAAAAGTCCGTAAGAGTCTTAAAACTAGAAAATTAGTTTTACATTTTCTTTCATGTGTCCATTACCTGAATTTGTCTTTCTTTATCTTCTAATATTTAGAGTTTCTTGTTCTCCTTTTTATATGTTAAACTGGACCCATGATTACCTTTGTGCACAACCCCCCCCCACACACACACATAAACAAAGCTAGGATACAGTGTGCACACCCCCCCCACACACACACAAACAAAGCTAGGATACAGTGTGCACACACCCCCCACACACACACACAAACAAAGCTAGGATACAGTGTGCACACCCCCCCACACACACACACACAAACAAAGCTAGGATACAGTGTGCACACACTCCCACACACACACACAAACAAAGCTAGGATACAGTGGCCTTTTACTTTGAGACTGTATAACCTTGTTTAATATCATATACCCTTAAAACACCAATTTTTCCTGCAAATTATTTTATTTTTCTTTAAAATTACATAGTGTTCCATTTTTTATATATACCACATGTTCATTAGCCATTGATCTGTTGATGATCAAGTAGGGTGGTGATATTTTCTTGAATTAGTGAAAACAGTAGTAAAAAAAATCATTAGGGTGAAAATATCTCAGTTCAGGGCTTCTCTGGGCTTACGTCCTGTAGTGAAATCGCCAGTTAGCATTCTATTTTTACTTTTTTGAGAAGCTCCAAACTGATTTCTATAATACCTGTATTAATGTTTCTCCTACCAGTATGAATAAGGATTTCTTTCTTGCTTCATCCACTCTAAGATTTGTTTATAGATTTCCTGATAATAGCCATTCTGACTGGATTGTAGTAGCTTCTCAAAGGAATTTCAGTTTGTATTTTTCTGATGGATATGGGTATGGAACACTTTTAAAATAGTTATTAGCCATTTTCAGCCATTTTTGTTTCTTGAAAAATATATTTAACTCATTAATTGATTGTTCATTGGTTGTTTTCTTTCCTTGGTGTTTAATTTCTGCAATTAATTCTAAGTCCTGAAAATTATCCCCTTGTCTAAAGTATAGCTGGTAAAGATTTTCTCTCATTCTGTGAGCCATTTGTCTACTACACTGATAGTTTCTTTTGCTGCACATGATTTTTAAAACATCACAGTGCCCCATCTGTTAGCTCATGGGGCTGCTTTCTATGCTGCTGAAGTTCTCTCAGAAAGTCTTTACCTATCCCAGTGAGTTAAGGAGTATTCCCCATGTTTTCTTCTAGGCATTTCGGCTTTTCAGATTTTAAATTAAAGTCTATAATCCATTTTGAATTGATTTTTGTTCCAGGGGAAATACATGAATATAATTTCATTCTTCTAAGGTAGAAAACCAGTTTTACCAGCACCATTTGTTGATCAGGCTGTCTTTCTTTTAATGCATGTTTTTGCTAACTTTGTCAAAAATTTTATTTCTATTATATTGGCCAACATATATATATATATATATATATATATATATATATATATATATATATGCCAGTACCAGGAAGCTAAATATGACATTTACTCTTATGTACATGTACATGTCATTTTACTTTCTTCTTACTATTAATTGTTAATTATGCAGTATAACAAATTCTAATGGAATGTATATGTCAACTTTAAATTTATTATGTTTTTTACCTTTGGTTTTCCTACTATGAAATAAATAAAATATTATAATAGGTAAAATATTTTTACATATAGTTTCTCCAAAATTTAAAAATTAATTATGAATAAAACAAAGGCCAAAGCATAATTCAAAGCATACCAAAAACATGTTTCCCCTACACTGGACAGATTACAATAGTCTAGATAGTACTGCTGGGATGGCAAAGCAAGGGAATTACATTGATAACAATTTGGTGGTTGCTGGAAACATTAAAATAGATTATTATGCTTGAACAATTTGAATATTCCTGATACTCAAAAAAAGGTGAAGACTTATTTTTACACAGATCCAGGCATGACTTTCATGCCAATATTCAAAATAGTCCAAAATGTAGAGAGAACCAAATGTCTAAAATCTAATACATGATCACACAGAATGCCGTATATGTATGCAATATTCATTGTGTAATTAGAAGACTGAGTTGCCACATGCCATAAGAATGTATGAATTTCACAACAACTCTGCTCAGCAGAAAATATCATAAATGGCTACCTACTGTGTGGTATTATGACAGGGGAAATATAGGATATGCACACACACACACACACACACACACACACACACACACACACATATATATATACATACATATGTGTGTATATATATGAAGGCTGATGAGCATAGATAGACACTAGAAGCTCACACAAGGACATATTACTTACATCACAAATTCTCCAGAAAAAGTAGAGCTTTTAGAAGCCACCCCAGGTAACTAGTGTGAGTATATATGCCAGTGTTGTTGCTGAGTTCAGAAACTATGTGGTTATTCATGGACCAGCGTTTGTATTACTTGAATAATGAACACAGAATGAAAGCAGTACTAAGAGAAAATCTCATAGATCTGAGTGACTCAAAACAAACAAGCAAACAAACAAACAAAAAACTGGAGAGAACATACACTAGCAGCTTGACAGCACATCAGAAAGCTCTAGAACAAAAAGAAGCAAATACACTCAAGAGGGCTAGAGAGCAGGAAAGAACTCAGGGCTGAAGTCAAGTAAGTAGAACAAAAAGAACTATACAAAGAATCAACCAAAGGAGGAGCTTGTTCTTTAAGAAAATCAACAAGATAGATAAACCCTTAGCTAGACTAACCAGAGGGCACAGAGTATCCAAATTAACAAAATTAGAAATGAAAAGGGAGACATAACAAAATGAACTGCAGAAACTAAAAGAAAAAAAAATCTCAGACCTTACTACAAAAGCCTATAATCAACAAAACTGGAAAATCTGAGTGAATTTTATAGACTGGTACCAGGTACCAAAGTAAAATCAGGATCATGTAAACCACCTAAATTGTCCCATACTACCTAAAGAAATAGAAGCAGTCATTAAAAGTCTCCCGACCAAATAAAAGACCAGGACAGATGGGGTTAGTGGAGAATTCTATCAGACCTTCAAAGAAGACCTAATACCAATACTCTTCAAATATTCGACAAAAATACAAACAGAATGAACAGTACACAATTCATTCTATGAAGCCACAGTTACTGTTATATCTAAACCACACAAAGACCCAACAAAGAAAGAGAACTTCAAATCAATTTCCCTTATAATAAACATAGATGCAAAAATATTCAATAAGGTTCTTGCAGCCCAAATCTAAGAACACATCAAAATGACCATGACCAAGTAAGCTTCATGCCAGGGATACCAGGGATGGTTCAAAACACTGCATTTCACCAATGTAATCCACTATATAAACAAACTAAAAAAAAAAAACACACACATAACCATTTCATTAGACGCTGAGAAAATATTTGATAGAATTCAACATCCCTTTATGATAAATGTCTTGGAAAGATCAGGAATTTAAGACCCATACCTAAACATAGTAAAAGCAATATAAAGCAAAGCAATAACCAACATCAAACTAAATGGAGAGAAAATGGAAGCAGTCCCACTAAAATTAGGGACTAGACAAGGCTGCCTACTCTCTCCCTACCTATTCAATATAGTACTTGAAATCCTAACCAGAACAATTAGACAACAAAAGGAGGTCAAAGGGATACAAATTGGAAAAGAAGTCAAAATATCACTACTTGCTGATAATATGATAGTATTCTTAAGTGACACCAAAAATTTTCCCAGAAAACTCCTAAACCTCATAAACCACTTCAGCAAAGTGGCTGGATATAAAATTAACTCAAAGAAATCAGTAGTCTTCCTCTACTGTAAGGATAAACAGGCTGAAAAGGAAATTAGGGAAACAACATCCTTCACAATAGTCATAAATAACATAAAATACCTTGGCATGACTCCAACCGAGGAAGGGAAAGATCTGTGTGACAAGAACGTCTCTTAAGAAAGAAATCAAAGAATATGTAAGAAGTTTAAAAGATCTCCCATGCTCATGGATTGGCAGGATCAATATACCAAAAATGGCTGTTTTGCAGAAAACAATCTACAGATTCAATGCAATCCCCATTGAAATTCCAACTCAATTCTTTACAGAGTTAGAAAGAGCAATTTGCAAATTCTTTTGGAATAGCAAAAAAACCCAGGATAGTGAAAATTACTCATAACAGTAAAAGAACTTCTGGAGGAAGCAACGTCCATCACCCCAAACTGGATTACAGAGCAATAGTGAAAAAAACTGGCATTGGTAAGGAGACAGGCAAGAAGATGAATGGAATAGAATTGAAGACCCAGAAATGAACCCACACACCTATGGTCATTTGATCTTTGACCTAGGAGCTAAAACTATCTAGGGGGAAAAGACAGCATCTTCAACAAATGGTGCTGGTTCAACTGGTTCAGCTTGTAGAAGAGTGCAAATCGATCCATTCTTATCTCCTTGTACATAGCTCAAGTCCTAGTGGATCAAGGACCTTCCCATAAAACCAGATACACTGAAACTAGAAAAGAGAGTAGGGAAGAGTCTTGAGCATATGGGCACAGGGGAAATTGTCCTGAATAAAACAATAATGGCTTATGTTCTAACATCAAAAAATAGACAAATGGGACCTCATAAAATGGGAATGCTTCAGTAAGTCAAAGGACATTGTCAATAAAACAAATGGCAACCAATAGATTGGGAAAAGATCTTTACCAATCCTACATCTGATAGAGAGTTAACATCCAATATATATAAAGAACTCAAGAAGTTAGAATTCTGATAATAACCCTGTTTAAAATAATAGAGTACAGAGCTAAACAAAGTATTCTCAACTGAGGAATTCTGGATGGCCGAGAAGCACCTAGAGAAGTGTTCACTACCCTTAATCATTAGGGAAATGCAAATCAAAACAATCCTGAGATTCCACCTCACATCAGTCAGAATGGCTAAGATCACTCAAGTGACAGCAAATGTGGAGAAAGAGGAACACTCCTCCATTGTTGCTGGGATTCCAAGCTGGTAAAGCCACTCTGGAAATCAGTTTGGAGGTTCCTCAGAAAATTGGACATAGTACTACTTGAGGATATCACTGTACCACTCCTGGGCATATACACCAAAAAAAAAAATGCTATAACATATAACAAGGACGCATGCTCCACTATATTCATAGCAGCCTTATTTATAATAGCCTAAAACTGGAAAGAAGCCAGTTGTCCTTCAAGAGAGGAATGGATACAGAAAATGTGATATATTTACATAATGGAATACTACTCAGCTATTAAAAACAATGACTTCATGAAATTTTTAGGCAAATGGATGGTACTAGATAATATCATCCTGAGTGAGGTAACCCTCAGAAAAGAACACGCATTATATGCACTAACTGATTAGTGGATATTAGCCCAAAAGCTTGGAATACACAAGATAAAATTCACAGACAACATGAAGCTCAAGAAGGAAAAGCAAAGTATGAATGCTTCAGTGCTTCTTAGAAGAGGAAACAAAATACTCATGGGAGGAAATATGGAGACAAAATGTGGAGCAGATACTGAAGGAATGGCCATCCAGAGACTACTCTACTTTGAGATCCATCCCATGTACAGATACCAAACACAGACACTATTGCAAATGTCAAGAAGTGCTTGCTAACAGAAACCTGATATAGTTGTCTGCTGAGAGGCTGTGCCAGAGCCTGACAAATACAGAAGTAGATGCTCACAGCCAAGCACTTGACTGAGCACAAGGTCCTCAGTGGAGGAGTTAGAAAAAGGACTGAAGAGCTTAAGGTGTTTTCAACCCCATAGGAAGAACCACAATATCAACCAACCATATCCCACAGAGTCCCAGGGACTAGACCACCAACCAAAGAGTAGACATGGAGAGACCTATGGCTCAAGCCACATATGTTGCAGAGGAGGGCCTTTTTGGCCATCAATGGGAAGAGAAGCCTTTGGTCCTGTGAAGGCTCGATGCTCCAGTGTATGGGAATCCCAGGACAGTGAGGCAGGTGTGGGTGGGTGTATGGGGGAATACCCTCACTGAAGCAGGTGAAGGAGGGATGTGATAAGGGTTTTCCATAGGAAAAACTGTGAAAGGGGATAACATTTGAAATGTAAATAAAGAAAATACACAGTAAAAGAAAATTGAAAAAAAAAAGAATTAAATTACAAGTAAGGGAAGTAGAACTATATTTAATATGTAGATATCAAAAGTGGTTGTCGTCATTAATAAGAAAATCCTTTGAAGCTGAAACACAAACATGACTTCCATAAAATACACCTCCAGGTATTTACTTCGTACTTAACTCTTCCCCTCAATACCCCACTATTTGCAGCTCTCAACCGAGGTTCATGAACAGCTGATAGAAATTACTATCAAGTTTCTTTCCTATGTCTCCCTCATTGGGTGTCCTCTTCTTTGTCTTAGTCACCACGATCTTGCCTCTTGCTCTTTAGTCTCTTAACAGTTCCATGGTACTCCGTGTTTACCAAAATCAGCTGATTAGGGATCTCAATGGCATTTATAAAATTTCAATTACCATGTAATGCAATCATGGCTATGATAACTATCATATTCAATATACACTCATGGTGACAGGATTGATTATCCAAGGATAGAAATCACTGGAGGTTATTTTTAAATTTTGTATGCCATATTGAAATTAAAATAATTGTTGTATATAAATCTTTCCCAGAAAAATTTCCGTATAAATTTTGGGTCCTTGGTATCACTAGCATTTTCATTGCTCTCAATTGTAAATTGTATAAACATTGGAAGTAACTCATGCTTTTATGATATTTATATTTTAGAAAACTTATTATAGAGATCATATAAAGTATTCTCATGTCTTTTAACTAAAGAAGACTGACAAAATGTGTGAATTATCAGTTCCACTTTATCTCTATTTTTAACTCACTGTCTTTTCACTTGAGTGATTTGTTCTTCCTCTTCCCTAGGGTGCCAAGAAAATTGTATTTGTAAGATGCTGCAAAAGGAAACTTACACGGCCTTCAAGTGCAAGCTACATTATTTATCATCAGATCAATGTTCTGGCAGTGTTGCTTGTAAGTAGATATACTGATTTAATCTTAAGATCAGTCAGGTGAGCTCAGTTTGCCTTCGGCAAAGGATAAGGAATGTATCTAACTTTCCTAATACTTTAGAAGGCAAGTTTATTGAAGAAAATACTCAGTGTTTCACCAGTCCTTAGCAAATGTTATTTTTCCTTACTCAATATAATTACATTTAAAAATTTACTTTTAACTGAAATTATACTCTATAACAATGATAATACGATTCTGGCAATGAAGAGATTCTCTAGGAAAAAACACTTTCTTTCTCAGAATGTAAACTGATTAATTCTGCACCAGTATTGTAAAATGCCTCCTCTGCTGTCCATCTTCTCTTGTCAGATGTTTATCTTTATTTCTAGTATCAGTAAATTGTTTAATATATTAACTCAAATTGAGATGAAATCTATTCACTTAAGGAAAGCATGTACAAGAAAATCAAGAGTATTCATGAACAAGATTAGAGAATGTAAATATAAGATATAGCAAATTAGAGAGGATGTCAAGGACAAATCCAGCAACCAGGGAGAGTCCATTTTGATGGAAAGACTACTTATGACTCTTGTGTCCTAGAAACAAGAATTTTTGTATCTATTTTCTTTCAAACAAATCGGATGACCCAGCATGGCAGTAGTAACATCACTGATATTAGGCAGACATAAAGAATTTGCTAGGCACTCTATTCTGTACATTGGTCTAGTTTTCTAAACTTGTGCAGATTACATATTGCTTATTTGATATAATTGACTTCTTTAATATGAGCTGTTCAATCTCCCACTCATGGCCCCTTTCTTTAACACCATTTATATTTCCAAATATTAAATAATAACATCAACTTGATGCTTTTTAAAGGAATAAAATTATACTGTGAGTTTGGCTGGGATTCCCTTGACTTTGTTAAGTAATGAAAAATATTTATAATTGTAACTTTTGTATATATTCTTCATGTTTTTAAACCTATTTAATTTACTTCAGAAACAGATTATATCTTGAGCTATGGGGAAATATGTATGTATTAAAACTAATAAATATATATAACTATGTAATTTATTTTTTGTAGTGTTGTATAGTTTTGTAGTGTTTGTTCTCCTACTAGTCAAGAGATGCTATTCACTGTGCTAAAGCTTCTTTTTCTGGTGTTTCAAGTAATCTGTTTATACTATCTACATATAATAACACTGCTATTTTTCCCATATACTCCTTGTTTTTGTTTTAGTTTTTTTCTAAAATAGCACTAATTACAAGGTATATTATAGAGTAGAAATAATGAATGATCCATCACTGTGATATTTCTGATTTCACTAGTATGTTATCATATCTTTTATTGACTGACATGATTCATTTATGATTTTGAAGATATGATATATAAAGTTATAGGACTTATTTGTGTCATCCAAGTGGACTCCTAGTTATTTCCAGGAGAATATTCTTTGTAATATTAATGTTATCATTACTTATCTATATGTGAGTGCAGAGTAGGCTGAGTGACTCACTTCTAACTAACAGAATACAGTAGACAGGATGTGTTAGAACTTGGAGGTAAGACCAACAATGTCAACTTTGCTCACCTTTATGACTTTTCCTTTTGGATGTCAGCTACCGTGTTGTGCAGTAATCAATAAACAGGTACACATTGTGAGGAGCCAAGGCCTCTAGACAATTATCAGAGAGGAGACTCTCAAACCCCATGATAGGTTGAGGAAGGGCTCGCTAGTCCTGTGTACCTGCCTCTTTATAATCTTCCAAGAGACTAAGCTATCTGGCTGTATGACTTCTGCTTCCTGAGCACTCAGGGACATGGGATAAACAAATGTATCTTATTGTAAGTTGAAAACTTAGGAGAAAATTTGTATGGTAGCAATGGTCACTAATAGATGAAAATTTCTTTTTTTTCTACATTTGAATTATATTTAATAATACTAGGCTTTTAATTTCTCTTTTCTAACCTATATCTATTGAATTCATTGTCTATAATGTTTGCAATGCTAGAGTAATAATTCCTAGGGAATATACATCAATATATTATGATTTTCTAAACAAGACTCTTTTAGCACTCGAAATAATCTATGAACAGGATCTTAAAGTAAATGAAGCTGTCCATTGAATAAACACAACATATAAATAATGTCTTTGTTAGTTATACATCTGACATACGACTAGTTTTTAGAATTTACAAAAAAAAACTCAAGAAAACAAATGCCACAGACTGGGTTTGCTGTGGGGACCTCTTGTTCCGTGGGATGAAAGTTCTGGTCAGGTGGACAAAGAATTCCGAGGGTGATAAACAGAGTCGACACAAGGAAGTGCTGAGTCTGAGTGTATTTGCACAAGGTAAAATTCAGGCTTATATAGTATACAGAAAACAAGGCAGTCATGTAGGCAGGTGAGGGCCACATCAAGGTCGGTAAGATCAGGCATCCAGATGTGAAGAGCAGGGGTGCCCTTCCCACTGGGGCTATCTTGACAGTCCCAAGCTAATTCTCTGGGTCTGTTGGAGGCAAGCACCAGGAAGTTCCAATCTAGCAGTTCCTGAGAAAGCCCTTAAGTGAGGGAAGGCCTTCAATTACTCTCTGGTATGTAAAGCAATTCTGTCTTCTGTGGGACTGCCCTGAGAATTCTAACTATGTTTATAGTTAGCAATAGTGCCTGACCTCTATTCCTAACTCTGAGGACACCCTGTCTGATAAGGCAGCTTCCTTGTGAGAAATTCCAAGCTAACAACAGCTTGATAATAAATTAGGATATAGTGGAAGGCTCTGCTGGCCAGAGAACAACATTTAATCTTAGTTTTAACTATTTACCAATCATTTCTTGGGGGACTTTTATGCCGGAATAAGAAGGCATGTTGACTATTGGAAAGACTAATCTGGAACACGTCTGAGTTAGGAGATGCCAGTGACTGACTGAATACCCAGGAGGCAAACTCCCTTTGAAGCCGTACACCTCTGGTCTATGATCAGGCCTTCAAGCCTTTATTGGACTTTATTGGAGTAGATGAGTGGGCGTGGCAAACAAACATTCCAATTAAAATATGATAGAACTAAACACAAAAATTTGCAAAAAGAAATATAAAGAGTTTTGAAACAGGTTTGAAAGTGTTCAATATTCCTTCCAATTAGAGAAATGCACAGTAAGTCTCTATCGCATCCCCCCTTAGAATGACCAACATCATGGATACCAAAAACAACAAATGCTGGTATGCTGTTGGGAAAGGAAGACTAGTATATGTTATTATTGGGAAGATAAACTAGTGTATCCAGTTTGGAAAACAGTCTGAATGTTTCCCCAAACACTTCAAACAGAACTACCACATGACCCAGTCTTACCACTCCTACACACATATACAAAGAATTCCATTCACTATAATAGTAATACAGACCTGCATATCCATCCTTACTGCTATGCTATTCTAGGGCATAGTTTCAAAATGGAGGTAGCCTAGATGCCAAACAACAAATAAATGGATAATGAACATGTGGTTTATATACATTATAGGGTATTATGTATTCTATTATATGTATGCATGTACTATTTAACTATATAGAAAAACATAAAGCATTAGGAGAAATTGATGTAATTAAAAATAAAAATATTCCTTGGGAGGCACCGTAGCACATGAATGACAAATACTATGTGCTCTTTTTCTAATAACTGTTCTAGATTCAACTCTTGACTGTAATGTGCCTACAAAGAGTACTTGAGCAAGGCAGAGAACAATAAAAGGAACTTTGTGAGAAATTACCTTGAAAGAAGAAAAGGTAGTATAACTCACATAAAACTGAAAGGATAGAATAGAACTAATGCGGGTGGAAATGTTTAGGCAGTGATGGAGATTGTGGGTTGGGACCTTAGGTGATGTATGACTGGAAAGAAATAGCCAAGATAGGAAATATATATATATATATATATATATATATATATATATATATATATATGAAATTATATATGCGCTCCTGCACAATGGCAGTTTGAATGTTGTCTGTGTGTGTAAGTAGATGGTAACCAACTGCTCTATGAATGGAGTCAGGATTCACCCAATGTATATTCATGGGGATCAGTTTCTGGTATTATAAGCTTAGTTGACACATCAAGTATGAGGAGGTTGTAAGCACATGAGGGAAGTATTTCAGATGGTTAACTGAACTGATGTAGCAGCAATATGCCCTCTAAATAACGATGCCCCAGGTGTGAATCTGAGAAGTCACTCTTGACAATGAACAGTTGGGAACGTTTACTTGTGTCTGTACACAGAGAAGAAATATGGCATAACTGTGTGTCAAGAAGGAGAAAATGATTGTTATTCAAATATAAGCCCCTAAAATGATACTTTCAGAACATAAATAAATAATAACAAACTGTGGATGTTGTGAAAAGAAATATTAATTTATCTTTAAGATTAGTCAAAAGATCTGTAACTTAATGAATACAATGTGTAAATAAGGTTAACACATTTCATTGATATTGGTATATTAACATATTATATGTAATATAATATATAATATATACATATACATATATGTATAATTTCTGTAGTCATTTCTAAAAGCTGAAAAATCTAACATGTTAACCAATAATATTCCAGCATATGCAGACTTTTTGGCTTGTGAAAAACTGAAGAAAATTAACATAAATTCTTTTCTGGTACTCTAAGAAATGATGGCATGTTTTCATCTATACTAAAGCAGAGAAGCATTATTGGAGGACACAAGATGGATTTCTAATGTGAAAGGGTGTTCCTGAACTTGTCTGCTATGTGACATTTGAAATGCCATTTAACCTGTTTTTTGTTGTTGCTGGGTTTTGTTTTTTATTTCTTTTAGAAATGAATTGATGATTTTAGCTGACTGTAATTAATTAATATAATTAATATGATTTCTTAAGCAAGAGAATTTATTTCTCACAGACTGGTATTTTGTAGTGTGCATTCAAACTCATATGGCATGTAGTTCTATGGAATTTAAAACATATATGTATGTATTAAATATGCATGAAAAATATGAGAGATCAGATATATTAGCTGACTGATATTATAATTGTAAATTAGCATCTCTTGACCTTAACCCAAAATCTTCAGGTTCAGTTCTAGGAATCAGAATCAAAGCTTTGTAACATGCTAGGTGAGTACTTTGTTGTTGAGCTTTCTCCTTTGACTTTGGGTTTTAGACAGATTCATTATGTAGCCTCAGCCATCCTAGAACTCACAATCTCCTTCCACAGCTAGGAAAATATGGGGATTTTAAGATATACCAATCCAGCTCTTTACTTTCCTTTAAAAAGGAATATATATATATATATATATATATATATATATATATATATATATATATCAGCTATTTAATTTTAGAGAAAATTTAATTAAAGTTCCTAAAATTTATTTTTGTTACAATGTAAACATTTCAGATATTATTAAGGTTTAAATGTAAACTTTCAAATTAAGAAAATAATAACATCACTAATAACTGTTTGCCTACCAATTAACACATGTGTAGAAATTTTAACACCTTTTTTCCCCAACATAAAATTTTTATTGAATATTTAGGAATTTCACATCATATACTCCAATTATAGTCACTTCCTCATTCTTCCCAGTCTACCTCTCACCCTTACTACCTCTCCTCCAAAACAAAGAAGAAGGAGAAGGAGGAGTAAGAGGAGGAGGAAGAGAAGGAGAAGGAGGAGGAGGAAGAGGGGGAGGAGGAGGAGGAGGAGGAGGAGGCGGAGGAGGAGGAGGAGGAGGAGAAAAAAGGATAAAGAAGATGAAGAAGAAGAAGAAGAAGAAGGAGAAGAAGAAGAGGAGGAGGAGGGGGAGGAGGAGGAGGAAGAGGAGGAGGAGGAAGAGGAGGAGGAAGAGGAAGTAGAAAAAGAAGAGGAAAAAGAGGAGAGGAAGAGGAATAAAAGTCTAACTTGTGTTGCCAATATACTCACTGGAGCATGGTCAAATTCCCAATAGACAGCCCCTTGAAGAAAACTGAATCCTTCCCCACCCACAACTCTGTCAGAAGCTCTCAATTGTGTAGAACTATACTTCATCATCCTTATCACAGTTGTCAACAGTTCTGTTTGATGGTTTCCTGTCTAGGATGTTATTTTATTTTGGGAGGAAGGAGTAGTACAAAAGCCTTCTATGACTCTCTTTCTCAATTTTGAGTCTGTGGTCATTGATGTCACTGGAAAATTAGTTTCCCTACCCTTTACAATCAGGGGAAGCTCAGATCACAGATTTCCACATGGTTTCTTGTGACTATAGACCATCATATCCACACGGTCTCCTGCATCAGCATGTGCCATCAACATCTGTGTGATCTTGGGTGGTAGTACAGACCATGGGACATCAACATGTCCCTCTCCCACATCATGGGCCACAGACACCATCATATCCAAGGACATCAATATGGCTTCTGGAGCAAAACATGACATAAAAGCCACAATGGCCTCTGGTGGCAGTTTGGCACACAGATGTCAACGTGGCCTCAGATGATAGCACAGGACCACATCAACATGGCCCTAAGCAGCAGCATGGCCCAGGAATAAAACCAACTGAGGGCAGGTTGTTGTCCATGGTACATGCTGCTGCTGAAGGTCATGTCTGAGTTTGTGGTCCCTGCTGTAGCTGGAGATGTGATGGTACTGATGTCACATGTTTCTACTGAGAGCCATGTGGATATTCATGGTCTGGGATGCCACATGAAGGCATGTTAATGTAATACTTTTTAATCTTACATTTTTCATATTCTTTATAAGGTAAGCACACAAATACAGATATTGAAAAATAAACATGGCCTAAACTTCATTAGCCCGAGGAGACCAGGCATTTCTATATTAGTTGGGACAGAGGAGACAGATGGAGACAGGGAATAGACAGCAACAACATCAACAGCAAACACAGCAAAATAAACAACAACCTCAATATACGGAAAACATTTGAGACTACATTACTGTTTAAGGAAGAATTCAAACTAATAAGGAAAGAATGCCCAGACTTGCTAACAAAAAGGAAGATTAAAATTAAAATATTTTTTTCTAGGAAGGATACATAATTTCTGCCATGCACTATATATAGCCACAGAAGGAAGAGTTTATGCATGCATTGTTGAAAGGAATTAGATTAGACAATGTGATCATTATTTTTAAATGTTAGAGTTTTCATTAAGCAATTCCTCTTCTGCATGAGTGCATATACCAATTTATTTATTTCAACATTAAATAAAGTAGCTCCAAATTAGGTCTACATAATTGTCCATGAAATTCCACCTGAAGTTTGGTATCACAAAAAAGTACATATCATTCAAAAACATATTCAGATGATAATTAATAATAACAAACAGTGTTTTATTTTAAAGGAAAAGGAAACAGGAGTATGTACATAATTCTTAGAGTCTCTAAATATAGATATGGATTTCTATCATACTGTCTTCCCAACAATAGAGTGGACTCAGTTTCCTTTAATATATACATAGTCTTGGTCTGGGCTTGCTTGCTTTTCTTTTCTTTTCTTTTCTCTTTTTTATTGGATATTTTATTTATTTACATTTCAAATGTTATCTCCTTTCCAGGTTTCTCCTCCTCAAAGCTACTATCTTATCCCCCCTCCTCCTACTCCTATGAGGGTGGGCTTGTCTTCATTCAGAGAATGCAGGAAGCTGAGGCTGGAAACTGACCTTATTGCATATGGTAGCTTCCACTGTGTCTCTGAAGCTGGAGCTATCGAGGAAGAAGATGCAAATGACTAAGGAATAAGAGATCTATTGTCTTCTATTAGTGGAGGATCATGAGACATGGGAAATTGAAGTAATGTATTAGCTTTCACTTTCAACTAGAGTTTTCAGTATCTTGGCAACTTGCAACATAAAGCATTCTCAAAAGTTTTCTCGATAAAGAAAATTTCTTAATGTACCTCAGGCAGAAAACAAAATGTAGCATGTATGCTAAGTCCCTTTGTTCAGATACCATCGTGCTTAAGATGACACTTCATAAATAAAGTCATATAAAAGAATGGCTAAGACAATGAAAAGACTTTGATATCTAAGTTTCAAATTATGTCTACAAAGCGTACTAGAAACAACATTATCATAGGTCAAACATACTACCACAGCAGTAGGCATGGCTTGCTCAGCCTCTTCCCCCTTTCCAAGTAACATGAGGGCAGACATACAGTGCAAGTACAGAGCCCTTCTACAATGAAAAGGGCTGAAAGTACCATTTTCAATTTCAAGCAGAAGGCATTTGAGGTTCTAAAGCTCATTGCTGCAGGGCACTCCGTCTGGTTCTTTTGGTGGCAAACAGGCTTCATTTTCCTACTGTGAAGAAACACTTTCTGGAGGAATAAGAGAGGTCTTGTGAACTGTTTGTATCGCTTTTGGATACATGTAAATTAATGGCTAAATAATAAAAATACATAAAATATAAACACATGGCTCATTTTTGAGCTAACCAATGTGTAAAGCATGCTTAACAATAAAAACATTTTCCAATGTAAGTTTCTGGTAATTTTTGATCTGAAATACCTGACTATGAAGAGATATGAAAATATTTTCCCTAAATGTATATATACATCATTTTTCATGGCATGGCATAAGCAAACATTAGCCCCCATATAATACTAACTGCCATTCTTGTCTCTTTAGTAGTTATTCTGATCTTGATCCATTAACTTGTATATGCTACATAAGCTTTCTCCTGACAAACTACCTCCCCCACCCTCACTATTGTTACCAACAGGCATTAGGACCAATTTGCTTTGATCTTTTCTTCTGGTGCATGATTTCAGAGCAGCAGGCTGAGGCTTATTGCAGGGTTGATTTCGGTCATTCATATTAAGTAAATCATATTCTTCCAAACAAAGACCATTATCCACCAGGGATAAGAAAACTAGGTAAAGCAACCTCTTCAACTGGCTTCAAGACATTGATTTAGAAATAAGCAGACATACAAATAATTAACACCCTTTTCACCTTGGCCTAAAACAGAAGCCTATTGTGTTTATATCACCTTTTACATACCTGCCGGAGATATGGTACACACATGGTCTTCTGAAGCAGAGGCACAATTATGATTCTCTTTCGGAAAGAAATGAATTTCTTTTCCATTTTTTTAATCTCTATTTTAAACTATTCACTTTTCATCCTGCTCACTGCCCTTCTCCTGGTAACCTCCTCTAACAGTCCTTTCCCCCTCCTCCCTCCCCTTCTCATCTGAGTGGGTAGGGGGTCCCCTGAGAATCCCCTACCCTCGCACTTCAAGTCTCTGCTAGGCTAAACACTTCCTTTCCCTCTGAGGCCAGAGAACGCAGCCCAGGTAGAAGAACATACCCCACATACAGGCAATAGCTTTGGGGGTAACACCCACTAGAGTTGTTCGGGACCCACATGCTTACCAAGTTGCTCACCTGCTATATACGTGTGGGGAGGCCTACATTCATCCCATTTATGTCCTTTGCTTGGTGGCACAGAGAGTGAGAGCCCTAGGTGTCCAGGATAGTTGACTGTTGATTTTCCTGTGGAGTTCCTACCCTCTTTATGGCCCCAGAATCCTTCCTCCATAAGAGACCCCAAGCTCCACCCACTGTTTGAGTGTGGGTATCTGTATCTGTCTGAGTGAGCTGCTGAGTCGATCTTCTTAGAGAACAACATGCTACCATCTGCAAGCATAACAGTGTCATTAATAGTGTTAGGGATTAGTGCTTGACCATAAGATGGGTCTCAAGTTGGGCAGGTTATAGGTTGGCCATTCTCTCAGTCTCTGCTCCTTTTCCTGTGCCTGTATTACTTGTAAACAGAATAAATTTGGGGTTGAAAGTTCTGTGAGTGGGCTGAAGTCTCTGTTGCCCCATTGTCTACATTTTCAGGTTCCACATTCCTCACATTGTAAGTTACAGCTAAAATCAGCCCCATTGACTATTGGGTGCCTCCCTTATCCGTTATCCCTTATCTCTGTCTATGACTGGAGATGCCCCCTATCTCCTCATCTATGTCAGTTGCAGATGTCCTTTTATTTTCATGGCTATCCTGCCATTTCTCCTGCAAAGTGACAAATTTTTAATGTAGGATGGCATCTCCTGGTAAATCTGTCCTTAGAATACGCATCTGAATTGTTTTCTGAAGTCCTTGACTATTGTCTATTACCACCATTGAGTCAAATGTCAGTACCTGTACTTTTGTTTCAGTCAGGGAAATGGTAGACTCAGGTGATACCAAGTAAACTTCAGGGAGTGATGGATGGTATTTTTAAACTTTTAGTTTAATTTTTTAGATTAATATGATTACAAAATTTCCTTCTTTCTTTTTCCCCCTTTAAGCCCTCTCATTTACCCATTTCTGCTCTCCTTCAAATTCACAGCCTTTTCATTTCACTGATTGTTTTTCTATCCATATATGTATATGAATACACACACATAAATTTCTACATATAACCTGCTCAGCTCATATAATATATTATTTAACATACAGAGTTCATTTGACAAAAAAAAAAAAAAAAAAAAAAAAAAAGGAATTCTGCTTAGTGCTTTCTATTTCAGTCCCAGAGTCCAGAAAATTTTGTACTTATCTTGAGAGGTGACTGTCCAAGGGCCACACCTTCAATTTCATCAAGTATTCAGCAGAGTTTTACTGAAGAGGCAGAGCTAGCCACAATATGCAACAAGTCAGAAAGATCCCCCTGCCTAAAGGATATGGTAGTAAGATGCTAAGTAGGCAGGAGGTTTTCTCTGACTCTAGGTTATCAGAAGTTACAAAGATCTCTGCTAGAGTCCATCACTGGTGTTAAACTTCAGGGATCTCTCTCAAAGGCCCAGTTCTGTAGCTGCAGCATTTTCCAACAGACAAGTCCCAAGATATGGTAAGTTGTATGATATGCTGCAACAAGTTCTATATTTCTTCCATGCCTTCATGTAAAGAATAAACAAAACAGCATGGGTTCTTTTTAACAGACAATATTCTGAGCCTCACTTGTTTTCTGTATAGATCTTTGCTCAATCTCCCATGTACTGAGTGAACAGTGTAGAGAAGAAAATAAACAGAGTGCTATTCAGAGTTGTGGCGATGTGGAACAAGCCTCACTCACTCCCTTTAGATAGTGAAGGAGAATAAGGATATGTAAGGATCAGGACCAAGTTTTCACTAAAATGTGACGTAATTGCGGCCTGGGAAAAAGATTAACCCACAAGTATAAGATGCTTAGAGTACTTAAAGAACATTATTTGGGACTATTCCTTGGTGTCTTTATCCAGGTAAAGTTGGGGTAATCATGATGGTAAACATGATTTTAGAGGGGTATCTTCTAATGTTACTAGGAAACACAAATCTCACAACAAAGTCTTTGATTGTCAAGTTCTTACAAATTTTCTGCTCCTTTCTTCACAGTGAACCTTCAGTATGGGAGCCCTCAAAACATGCATACAGGTAGTATTATATGGACTCAAGATGTAATATCTGGCATATATATACAAATATGTATATGAATAAATAATAAATTATAAATAAAAGGAAAAGTCCCTCTGCCTATAGGAAATGGTAGTAAGATGCTAAGTAGACAGTAGGTTTTCTTTTACTCAAGGTCCTCAAAAGTTGCTTAAATTTGAGGGAGATGAGGAGAGCTATATGGAAGGGTTTGGAGGGAGAAAAGAGAAAGGAGAAATGTTACTATTAAAATAGAATCCCCAAAATATGCAAACAAACAAACAACAAATATTCCTTCTGGTTTGTTATTTACATTTATGCCTTCCATAATCAGATTATACAATCTCTTCCCACAACCTTTATACAAGGAGTAGAGAATAGCATCAGTTTGATGGACATATATTCTACCAAACTCCATGTCCAGGAGCCTCTGAAGACATTTGTTTCTACAAAGTTGTTTCTTCAGAACGTCAATTTTTTTTTTTAATTTTATATTAGTGTATTGTGTAAAAAAAGCCCACCTTTATGAGTTTTGTTTTCTTCTCTTGAGTGTATGTGTATGTGTTTGTGTGTGTGTGTGTGTGAGAGAGAGAGAAAGAGAGAGAGAAAGAGAGAGATGAACATATATCTACCCCTCATACTTTGGTAGAGAGCCCACATACTTACTGAGCAGCCCTAGAATCTCAACTCTAATCAGATGTCAACCTCATTGTTATATCCTTACAGTCATGTACCATGTGTTCCAGTGACCAACTGTGTACACGGACTTTTAAGACTGTAAGAGCACTGAAATTTCTTTATTTGATGACATGCCATGATGAAACATTATGCTTTGCTTGCATGAATACAAAGACACAGGTACAAACTAACCAGCCCTGCATCCATCATCTATGAACTGCCATGGTACTTGGCTATGATGATGATATACTCCTATGGTTCACTTTTATTGTTGGCTTGTAGTGAAATCCTACTTAGGGAAAGGAAGTTTACTATAATATAATATGTTGAGTTGTTCCATCAGTAGCCACACAAACACATTCTCATTTTTGGTGAACCACCTGTAACATGTAGGTCTGTATAAGTACATGCTAGGTTTTTCCACAATAACAAAGTCAATGATAGATGCATCTCTCAAGATATTTTTCCTATATGAAGCAATCACTTTACCTTAAGTTACTTATTTTACTTAAGTAAAATACAATTACTTTACTTATTTTATTGCAAAAGCAAACATTCACAAAATATGCCACTTTCATAGTTAAGTACAAATTATATCCAGCTATAAAGACATTAAAAATGTTGGTAAAATTATCTTCTTTTTTTTCTGTTCATGTAATGCAAATCTAGATGTTCATTAGAATGAAATGCTTAAAATGTCTAAAAGAAATATATTCAAGGTCAATTCATGCTATGAAATGAAAGATTTCAAAAAGAGTGAATACTATGTATCTTTTTAGAGCACAAACATCTCTGCATTATATGCAAAGAAAGAATTGTGTACAGCATTTACAACATCATGAAAAGTAATTTTTTTCTGGATACTGGAGAGCAGGCCAAAGGGAAATAATGAGATTTCATATTCTGACTTTGTATAGCTCTCTACTTTGGCCATCATAAACGTCATTTAAATTCAAATTGAAAAATTAAAAAGAAATACTCTTGGAGAATTTGCATTTTGGGACATTAGAGATGACCATGTGTTCTAATAATCCTATAAATAAGCTTCTGAGATCAAAAGGACCTAGATTTAATAAATAAACTAGGTCAAAGGAAATAAAACTTGATTAGACAGATGGTCGTTACTTCCTTTGGCCACACTTTCCCATTACATTATATTGTGATTTGTGATGGACCTGGGATGACAACAGGCCTAAAGTGTATACTTTATTCAGACTACTAGGATGAATGGAAAACTGGGTCAGGATGCCTACAGTGAGTTCTGTCCAATTCCTCTTGACGCCATGGGGATCCTTAATGAAAAGCTCTTACTAATCTCATCCCTGCCTCTCCTGCATCCCGTCGTAGGTGATTATATGTTTCCCTTTGAATTTGCAGGGCCCTAATTACTGCCACATAGGCAGCTATTTGAATGAATGCTGTTGAATGCTGAGTAACAAACATTCATTTTAGACCTGGTAAAGTCATCTTAGATAGTAAGATATACTTTTACTATGTGACTTTTAGTTTTCTGTTTTGCTCTTGAGATGGAGAGATTTCCTAGGATTATGGGGTAGGGCCTAGTAGTAGGTACTGTTGGTTATAATATGATTTCATTTAAATACTATTAATTACACTTCAGAGCATATCTCTAAGAAATATTTTAGTTGAGATTAGGGGCTACCCACTATATACATTATAGTTAAAATGTCTTCGTATGGTTCTCACTTAATACAAAGGAGAAAGTAAGCAGAGTTGCAGCATTTATTCCTGCTTCCTGGCTTCCTATATAGTGGAGCCAGCCAGCTGCCTCCTGCTCCTACCACCATCTCTTCTCCACAATGATAGAGTATAGTCTGCTCCAACTATGAGCTGAAATAAACCTGAAAGGTTTTACTTCACTCTTAGGTTACTTTGGTTTGATCTTTCATCATGGCCACAATGCAACTGAAAGGTCTTTCTATAAACCAATGAAAAGGCCACATGTAGGGGCAAAAGTGTTAAGATGTTGCCAGGAATGGAAACATAAGCCTTAAGACTAAAAGAGGGACCTAGTAACAAGGAAATGAGGGTCCCATTTTAGCTCGGCAAGGCAAGGGAACAATTTTTCTCTCACTGCCAGTAGAAACATCGCCATGCTGACACAGGATCCTAGACTTCTGCACTCTGTAGCTGAGCAGAACATGTCTTATTATGAGACACCAAGTTTATAGGGACTTGTTATATTAAAAACTACTAAAACTACTAAAAAGATCCCGACCATGTACACAGTCTGCCCTGATTTACTTGGGCTCATAATCAAACTTAATCTGATGGTAAATTTTTTATTAAGTTCCTCATGTGCAATTGTCTTATTTTGTACAGCATTTGGAGGACACTCCAGAAGAAACATGGGCGACTTTTTACATTAATGCCTGCCTGGGTGTACACATACATATTTGTACATATCTTCATGTATACATAAACATATCAATGTATATATGCACTAAAGCACACACCCAAAAGATATATGTACTCAAAAAACATATATATTCATACTCATTCTGTTGCATCTTTTATTTCATTAACTCAGAATTCTTGATGAAAGGAATCATTTTGCGATGTATAAAATAGGACATACACAGGATTAGAATTCATATATTATTTAAGTATGCTATTCTGTGTAGAATGGAGGTTATAAAGGTACTAGCTAACTCAAAAGGCAATTAGTACATGTTCTCTGACATCGCCTTGATCAATGAGTGTCTAAAACTTAATAAAATTTTCCACTTTTTTACACAAGTATTTTTTTTTCTGATTGAGGTGGGTTAAAATAAGTGTTTCAATTCTTAGAATTTGGCAAAGGATGCAAAACTTAAGCTCCAATGTTTGATTGATTTGAACATGGAAGGGTTATGTTTTAGGAACACTGAGCTTAGAGAATGGACAGATTGAAGTAACACATAGCAACCACAAGCTTTTGGGATTTACTTTTGCTGGTGCACATGGTCATTTTTTATTTATTTATTTTTTTTAGAACACATAACTCTACTGAAGATGGAGATTTTTCATCTGCTATGCAAAATAAATCTGACAGGCCTATTCTACTCCTCCATAGAATATGGAATTTCATGGTTCACCATGACTGGTCACCACTTTAGGTATAAGTAACCTCTATGCTGGAAAAGCACAAGATACCCTTCCCCAAATAAGACAGCATTAAAATATAAAAATAAACAAGTTTGGATGGAAATCTCCATGCTTTCTGACCTCCAGCTACCATATGCTCTTATATAACCTGCCTGGTTCATGGAAGCATATTTCTTCGCATCCCTTGGGCTCCCTAATCTGTAAATTATATGTCACCCATCTTCTAATTTACCTTTGTGGCTAAAGCATCTCAGAAGCAAAGGTTATCTTTTATGTTTTGTATTAATTTCTTTGCAGTTTTCTCTTCCCTTGTTGCTTCAATGTTTCTGTAAACATTTGTCGAATGGTCGATGTCAACATTGATTTCTTCCATGTCTGGAAGATGCTGTGGCTACAGTAAATAAACATGAAAATCAATGCATGAAAAAGTGAAGGATCCTGTCAGGTTCCTTTCAGGGGTGGGCTGTAGAGTAACAGATAGCATTTTTCTCTTGTATGTTTTCTTGAAATAGCTTTGGCATTACAAGATACAGAAAAATTCATTCTTTTTATAAATGTCACTGTTCTATTAAACCTTTACCAGGTTTTCTAATGTCAGCCCGTAGACTTTGCTACTTGGTTATCAGTCTCTTTAGCATATCAAAGAGTTATTTTCTTTGTTAATGTTACTTTGCATTATAAAGTCACCAAAGTTTTTTTTTTGAATTACAAAAGTATACTTCACAGAGTGTATACTTTGTTAGAAAATATTGTAAGCACATACACACTGATAAGCTATGTAATAAAGTTTGAACTACAATATGCTTTTAATACTGACCATTCTTCTGAATTGATGCTCAGATTCAGCAGTAGCTTCAATATTAAATTAACATATTTGATTATATTGATACTGCAACAAAGTTTCCAAATGTTTTTATTAACTTTTTCATATAGGCTTCTGATGTGGTGCTTCTTACAGTCTGTCATCTAATTGGTCAGAATATATGTCTTACATATAAAACAATAATGAGCCCTTATTCATGAACCACAGAATGAAGCAGAAACCTCATTCATACAGCTACTCCATAGGAAATGCAAAACAGTATGTTATTTCTGTGTCACAAAGAATGCCTGCAAAAGCTGTGGGTGGAATGGAATGACCGATGCATATGTATTAGAACATAAATTAATCTATTTGTCATTCATATGCTATTTATAGAAAAACCATGAAGCTTTTGCTCTGATTCAGTGCTCTTTTATCATATTATTATTTAAAGAATCATTATGGGGCTTTCAACTATAAAAAAAATAATTACCTCCTTACCATGTGCTTTAATTCTGTTCAGTACTCCTATTGGCCTCTGTACATGTTTGGTGTATGACTTAGTATAGTTTTAATTTTCATAAAGACATACATGAATTTATTTCTGTTTGTCTGAGTGTGTGTTTGTGAAGGTGCATGCAACCCTGTCATAGTGTCAATGTAAGACAGAAAGACAATTTGTAGGCATTGGTCTTCTCCTCTTACTACATGGTAAACCCATGTACTGAGATTGAAATTAGGTCCTTATCATTAGCAACAAGCACTCTTTTGGGGTTATCCATTGCACAAGCACTATTGTTAATGATTGTTGTGCATATTTATATCTCAAGCTTCTGGAGAATTTCACCTTCATCTCAGAACTCTCATAAATTAATGTTCCTATTGTGTTCACCTCTTGTTTTCATTTAGTGTTATAAAGCATCACAGTGCTAAAGGAAGATGATAGAGAAACTGATCATGCCCTGAAAACACAGACATCATTTTTATTGTTTACTCCTGGAAAAGCCATCCTGTTTCTTATCTGTCTGGATCTCAAGCTCCCAACAATGCAATATTGTAGCCACAAGCTCATGAATGTGAGTTTACCAGGGACTTATGTTCAATCAATTTGCACTCTTCTATTAGTGATAGCACCTTGACAATGTGTAGGTTATCAAGAGAGGTCTCTGAGTGTGGATGTGGCAGTCTGTAAAATCTGATCTGTGACACTTTTACCAGTTCTATTAGTGGAAACTGTTATTCTAATCACTGCCATTTTCTTCCTGGAGAAGGGTGTCTTCTCTGAGACAATTCTTCGGTCTTCATTCAATCCCCTTCTAAGAACACTAAGATCACTGTGCTGTCCTGAGTGAAGCTTCCTGCCTGCTGAGAACAGGGCTTCTGATTTTCTCCCAACCAAAAGATGCTTAGAAGTCAGGGCTTTATCTAATTGGCAGTTGCCTGGGGGCTGCAGAAGAATTGTGCCCTGGTGGGTTGCTTGCCCAATTCTGCAGTTATTTATCAGAAGCACATAATGCCCCACAGCCAGCTAAGACTAATACTTTATTTTGATAGCACTTGTGTTATATCTTTCATGATTTATAGGGAAGCAAGTCCAAGGGAGTGGGTGGGCAGTGTGATTTGGAGAAAGTCAGAGTTGAAGCATTAGTAACATGTACAATGATTAGGACTCTGAGATGGGGAATTAGGTAGGCCAAATTACTTTCACAGAACTGAAGCTCTTGTGATACCAAGAAAGGGGCATTCAGTATTGACGTCACTGATGTAAGAAAAGCAATTCAGTTGTTTCTATAGTTACAGTAGCAGAAATTGTTTGCTTTGCCTGAAATGTATCAGGGGCCAGTATTGACACCAACTACTTTTCTGTTATACAGTTAGCTTTTAACAACTGTGGCCTTGAACTTTAAACCTAAAGCTAGAAGCCACATAGCGTTTTGGTGTTAGGGATTAGCTACATGTCATGGCTCTTCTTTTTTTATAAAAAGGCATTGTTTGTTTTATGAAAATAAAGCTACTTTAGGACAAAGCCAAATAGTAAGATAATTAAAAAAAAATAGACCTGGTATCTTAAGTATAGTTGCTGCAGCTTGACCTTGAAATGAAAAAGCAGATGTGAAACATCTTGTAAATTAGAATGAGCTTGCAGTGTGACTTTTTAACATACATTGGAAAAAAATATCAATAAGAACTAAAATATACTCTTCCTTAAAATACTAAGTATTTCTGCTGAAATGGGTATGAAGGAGCAGGACCCCTCAGTTCTGCCTGAACACCAGCTTGCTAGTCAGTGTGTATATGCAGTGGCCAAACTCCAAGGTTATCTAGGAAGAGTAATATGGACCAAAGCATTCTGTGACCTACACTCAGAGAATGGCAAACATTATGGCAGATGGCTTTGGATTTCTGCGACTTGCACATACACTCGAAATTCACACCTTAGAGCATGACCTGTCATTAATTGGATTTTGCATTGATTAATTATATAATCTATCATTATGGCATTGTATTTCAAGACCCTAATTAAATAGTGCTTGAAGGAGCATGTGTCAGGAATGTTGATTCTCCTTAATACTCTGAGGCATAATCTTGGGAGACGTGAAATAAAAGATGGAAATGAGGAGACCTCTGAGAATAATGCTTAAACTAAAACAAATGTTTGGGTTATATACCAGTGTAGTACAGAAACAGAGGAATCAAATGATAATAGGCTGAGACATTTGAATATACACAAAGGAAAGTGAAACGTATCTTTATTAATGCCCAAGGACTTTGAAATGCCTTCTTGTTAATTTTCTAAATTTAAAGAAGGTGGAAATGGCTCTTTTACTTTCAGTTTGCTGGCCTCTAACCACCCACTACAAACTAATGCCACAAGTGTACATTCTGCAGAACAACCATGAATTGACAGCATAAAAACAATGCCCACATGAAGGCTTTCTGTGTCTGTCTTTCTTAATTGGCTCAGTGCTTAGTCTCTGTTATCATCAGTAAGCACCAGATCCTAGTGACACATATCCATATTCATTACGGAAACTTCAGAGTGAAACTTCACAGAGCAAATAAAAATACATTCAAACCTTGAAGATCTTTGAAATACTATCTGACAAAAAATGTTAATAAATTTAAAAAGCCACCCTTGTAACTATCAATTTTAACTTCAAATTAACGTAGAAAGAAAATTGGACCTTGAATGTAATTTCAAGTGGGCTTTCATTCTGTAGAGGATTAAATCACATGAGGGAAATGATTCCGACATGGAATAATTTATTTTCTTGTATATTGTACTGCAGTATTTTTTATGAAGTCAGTTTAGCTCATTAGAGGTTTTCTAATGTGCAATACTGAAGAATATGACTATGAAAAAAAAAGAAGGATTAGTTCCTGAGGATATAAATGGCATTTTCAGTACACGATGAACTTTTAACCTACATATGTATCATAGTAGTATATCTCATGCCTCTTTGTCTCTTAAAAGCTTTCCTAAATTTTGTAATTATAATAGAGGTTGGTTTAAAACTGATGCAAAATCCTAGTATCTCAATTTATGTGTTAATGTTATCAATAGATAAAACTGTATTCTGTGGAGCCTTTTCTTCTTTGATCCTTTGGGAACTGAATAGGATTAGATGAGATCACTAAAATGAACCCCATCATTGGCACTAAAGAAAATATGGAGAGACTAAATCTATACTTGTTTTGTCCTGATTTGATGTAGTCAAACATATTATTTATTACCAGAGTATTCACTACGGTGTTTGAAATTTCACACTGTGAAAACATTAGTCCAGATAAACCTTTTTATATTATATCTTGCATATTATTCCCCTCAAATACTTCATTTTGGCAACACACACACAAAAATAAATCAATATGCAAGGAAACAGTATTTTGTTGTATGTTTCCTTCTCTGTATCAGTAAACTGAACTATCATCCTCAATCATAGTCTCTATAGCTGAACATAATGGAATTAAAAAAAATACTCTGGGCCTTCTTAAAGGATAGTCATTCTTCACATATCATGATTATTTTTAAGCCAAAGACATCTATTAATAAAAGACACGAATTCTATCTCTTCTTTCAGATACAGACCTACCTCATTAGTGAGAAATTAAAATCTCACAGCAGATATGGTTCTTGTCCTCTTGGGGGCATTTATTTCCATCAGAGAACGTGACGTCTGGATTGCTTTTAGGTCTATATTAAATGTAGTAGCTAAAGAGTCCCACTCGTTGGAGAAAGTGTTTTGATTGACTAGTGATGCTCATGACAAGATGGATATAGGTATATCTATTGAATTATGGCCACTAACTCAATTGATCCTTCCTGTCAGATTTATTTAATCCTTTTGGAGCAAAAGATAAAGAGTGTCTAAGAGTAATAAATTCACTGTGGAGGAAGCTACCTATCATTTGGAAATATATTATTAATGACTTTGTCTATAGGAGACATGTCAGAACAAAGCCATTGCATATTGTTTAATTTGCTTCTATGACAGAATATAAAACTAGGAAATGAAAACCTCCACTGATAGTTTCAAGTAATGTCCTGAAATTAATAATCAAATACTTTTAAGAATTTTTGATAAAAATAGTATGTACTTGGTTAAGTTAAGGATAATCAAGCTAAAATTCACAGACTCAGGGAGATTAAGTACCAAAGAGGGGTCTGGGGGAATGCATGGATGCTCCTGGGAATCAGAAACAGAATATATTTTGTAAGTGGACTGAGGATAGGTAGGATTGGAACTGGACAGACCAGGTAGTGAGGGAAGAAGACAGAGTACTGGGAGAGATGAATAGAATTCTGGGGAGGCATTTGGGGGATAATGTAAAAACCTAGATCAGTTGAAACTCCCTGGAATCTATGAGAATGATGATCATAAGGTCACTTAGCAATAGGGAATGTGGAGCATAAGTTACCTACCTTCTGTATCCAGGCAAGAGTCTTAGCAGAGGGACTAGACTATCAATTCAGCCACAAAACCTGTGACCTATAATCGATTCTGCCTGTAAGATGTGCTGGAGTAATGGTGGCACAGAACTTATGTGAGTGGCCAAACAATGATTGGTTCTAGCTTGAGAGGTGAGAGGGAGCCCATGTCTGGCACTGCCAGCATGCCCAGGAAGCAGAGGCTGGACAACCCTGAGACCCAGGATAGAACAAAACACAACTGGCAAAACACCACAAAGGTAATGAAATGATTCCTAATGATATTTTGCTATACTCATAGATCAGTGCCTAGCCCAATTTCATCAGAGAAACATCCTGCAACTGGTGGGAGGATACAGGGACCTGCATCCAAACGCTAGGTGGAGCCAGGAGAACCCCACAGAAGATAGGGAGGAAGGATTGCAGAAGCCAAAAAAGTCAAGGACATTATAAGCACATGGTCCACAGAATTAACAAAGTGAGATTCAAAGGAGATAACAGAATCTAAAGGGACACTCATGAACTCTGGGTGACTTTGAGCTAGGTACTCTGCATATTTATTTTGGTTGTGTAAATTGATGATCATTTGGGCTCCTAACAGTGGGAGTGAGGAGATATCTCTGATTCTTTTGCTTGTGCTTGGAACCCTCTCACCCCTACTGGTGTTCCTTGGTAAGCCTTGATATGAGTGTTAGTGCATAGTCTTGTAATTTATTATGCTGAATTCAGTTGATATACTTGGGAGGCAAACTCTTTTCTCTTCTTTTCTTTTCTTTTCTTTTCTTTTCTTTTCTTTCTTTTCTGCTTTGTTTTGTTTTGTATTTGTTTTTTGAAGAGAAATACATGTAGAAGGGGAGAGATCTGCAAAGCATATGCGAAAAGTGGAGGGAAGAAAAACTATGGTAAGGATGTATGGTAATGTACCCAAGGAAAAAAATGAAAACTTTTTGATAGCATGTGTTTTCCAAGTAGGAAGTTATATATAAAGTAGAAAGACTATATAAAATATATTCACATTTTAAGAGTAGCTGATATTGTAGCTTAGCAATAGAATTGCTTTTGACAAGGTATCTGGTCCAATCAATAAGATTTGGTATCATCTCTGCTGCTTGGGGCTCCCCATATCAGTCTAATAAATGTAATAACCAACACTGCATTGGCAGGCATACGAAGGAAGCAGAAACTAAGTTCCCTTCAAGAATAAGGTTTATTAGAATGAAAGGGTCAAAAGCCTTGATGTGGAAGGGAAACATGAGGCAGAAACAGTATAAGATATAGGACCTAAACATAATGAGATCCTAAAGAACCGGAGAAGCATTCCTTCAAGTCTTAAGAGGGTCATCATTAAGTGTGGGAATATGATAAAGAAGAGAAGAGTGTGATAAATAATAACTATAAAACAGAGTGGCAGGTGGAGTGGAGTTCTCTTCAGAAGACAATAGCCTTCATTACCAAAGCAAATCTTGTGAAGTCTCCCGGAGCAGTTTTGCACAAATGTCCAAACAATGTAGAGGAATGACTTTTATAACAATTTTGGGAATGGCAGGAAGTTTAACATCAAGTGATTTAGTTCAGCATACTGTACTTCCCAGGGAGTAGAGAAGAATCAGGTACCATAAACTGGGAGCTGTCAAGTCACAGAATAGATCATTCTTTAACTCCATCTCAGAGAGTGCTGCAGCAGATGTGACCTGATTCAAGCTATGGGATCGGGCCTAAAGGTGCTGCAAAGAACAGTTGGCCAGCTGGTTCAGGTGTTTGCTTAAGGATTTAAAATTGGTGCTCATTTCCCACAGATATTTGGCATTCTCATAACTATGAGTAGTTCTATCCAAAGAACTTCCCCATTATATATCAGTTTACTATTGAGGTTTAGTTCATTGGATTTGTTAATAATAAAAAAGAAGAGTGCTTGATACCATATCATAGCCCTGTAATCTTATTTGGCACAGGAAGGTAAAGAAAGAGGACTTTGAATTTAGGGCCAATCTAGGCAAAAAGAGGCTTGAGATTCGTAAGAAACAGAGGGTACCAAATATGCTCTAAAAAGAGATAGAGGTTAAATTCAGTACAAAGATTGAAAATGTACAGCTAAATATTTCTACAAATCTTACTCCTTTCCAAATAAATGAACCTCAGTATGATCCAAGGTTAGAGAACTCCTCAAATCAAAAGTCTGACAGCCATTACATATTCACTGGAAAGGCATTCCACTTCCTGTTGTTTTGAAGTGCAAAAATCTACTTCAGTGTGCATCCAAGTCAGAAACTAAATCTATCAGATAAATTCCACTCTCTATAATATGCCAAGCTTTCAGTTACAATTTGATAAGCTATGGATGAGTTTTTAAGTTTGATTTTAATAATTGATCTCTAGGCTTAAAATGGAGCAAAAAGTCCTAAATGCAGGTGGTTTGATGTTCTTTTCAGATACACTACTCTCCAAACGAAAATTGATTGATTTGCCTAAGTCTACAACTACAGGGTTCATGAATATATGTTTTATTAAAATGGGATACTGGCAAAGACACATTCAACCTTATAAACTCTCTCAGTATGTTCCATAAAACCATATTAGTAAACTTGTCAGGAAATAACAAGCATTTTTTCATATCACTGTTAATATGAAACATTTAAGAAATAATTTAATACCAACATATTTTAAATATTTTTTATTATTTTGCATATTTATTCATGTGTAAGTGTTCATGTGTATTGATGCAGCCATTTCACAGTTTACTTAGGTGATAGGACAACTTCTAGTATTCAATTCTTTCTTTTTCTTATTATGATTTCAAAGGATCAAACACAGGTCATCAGGTTTGGCAGAAGTTGCCTTCCCTTGCCAAGTTATGTTGAAGGCCATGAATATCTTATTCATCTCTAATGACTACATTGATATTTTAAGCATTTATGCATTTTTTAAAATTTAATAATCCACAAAATAATTTCTTAGCATTTAAGCATTCATATCAGAACAATGATTTTAAAAACCTTGCACGGAATAACAACCTTCTCTAGGAATTCACAAAAGCAACAATTTGTAGACATTGTTTAATCAAAGATAATTTAGAATCACCAAATGCCATGCCAAATTGGCACCATTTTTTAAGCCATCAGAACTGATTACTAACATGAAAAGTAAGACTTTATAGCATTTTTACTCATGGCAGAAGTATGTAATGAGTGAAAATAAGAAAGCGCATAAAAGATGTCAGTGTTTCAAAGCCAGGCTATAAACAAAATACTAAAAGGCTTACAACCCTTCAAGTTACATGCTAATTAGCATGATTTGCTATCCTTCAGCAAATGAAGCCAGGGTTTAAATGTGTTGAACCATTGAGTAGGATGGAATTATCAGTGAACTACAAAACTTGGGTGCTTAAATTAAATCTGATTTAAAAAATACTGAAGCAAACACTTAGTGTTATATTCAGCCGTGCCTTTGATAAATCAGTTTTACATACCAATTTTCCATAAACATCTATGGTCAAGTGATAAATTTGGAGAGTTAAGCAAAGTCCAGCTCATTTAACTATTTACTCTGCAGAGACAGAACAAGTCCTGTGTGTGCAGGGTCAGCACAGACTCATTCCTGAAACTCAGCCTTGCTGTGTTTGACCCTGTCAGACCTACATCACAAAACAAGTATTCGCCAATCTTGGAAACTTCACCTAAAGACTAATGTATAATGGAGACTATGATATAGGTTAGAAGGGATTAAGTTCTACTGGCTAGAGGGATGGCTCAGTGGTTAAGAACACTGACTACTCTTCCAGAGGTCCTGAGTTCAATTCCCAGCAACTAAATGATGGCTCACAACTATCTGTAATGAATCTGAAGACAGCTACAGTGTACTAGTATACATAAAATAAATTAATAATAATAAAAATCAAAAAATTAAGCTCTTTATCTTAAGGACCAAGTACTCTTCCATGGAAATGGTGAAAATCTATGTGAGACAAATCCCATAGTATACACAGGAAATGGCAGCCTAATCACATGACTGTTGATTAAATCTGATCAGAGGTATTTCCTGATTTCTACAATAGCATGTTATGAGAGAACCAACCTTAGGGACTTTCAAATACTAATTTTTCATTTATTTATTCATTTATTTATTTACGTTACATCCAGACTTCAGCCCCCATTCTCCTCCCAGTTCTCCCTCCCATCCCTCTCTCCCTTTCACCTTTGAGAAGGGGAAAGACCCTCCTGGGGAAGCAACCCACCCAGGTACCTCAAGCCACTACAGGATGAGGCACATCCTCTTCCACTGAGGTCAGACCAGACATCCCAGTTTTGGAAGCAGAATCCACAGGCAGATATCAAAATCAAGGAAAGCCTCCACTCCAGTTGTTAGTGGACCAGCATAAAGAACAAGCTGCACATCTATGTATGTGTAGAGGTGAACCTGGATACAGGTTATGTATGCTCATTGGTTAGTGATTCAGTCTCTGGGAGCCCCCAAGGCTCCAGGTAGGTTGATGATGCCATTGGACTGCTTGTGAAGTTCCTATACCTTTAGAGCCCCTCAATCCTTCTTCCAACTCTTCCACAAGACTTCCTGAGCTTGGTCTAATGTTTAGCTATGGATCTCTGCATCTGTTTCAGTCAGCTGCTGGGTGGAGCTTCTCAAAGGACAGTTAGACTAGGCTCCTGTTTGCAAGCATAAGGGAGTATCTGTCATTAATAGTGCCAGGGATTGGTTCTTGTTCATGGGATGGATTTCAAGTTGAGGCAGTTATTGGTTGGGCATTCCCTCAGTCTCTCAGACATCTTTGCTCCTGCACTTTTTGTAGGCAGGAAAATTTGGGAGTTGAAGGCTTTGTGGGTAGATTGATGTCCTGATCCTTCCCCCTGGGAATCCTGCCTGGATACAGGAGGTAGTTACTTAGGCCTCCACATCTGCAGTTGCTAGAAGTCTCAGCTAGAGTCAGCCTCACAGACTCCCTGGAGCCTTTCCCATGTCAGATCTTTGTCATATCCTAGAGATGGCTCCCACCCCTCACTCTCCAGGCCCTCCTTGCCAGCTCTCCCTACATCTGATTCCCCTGCCCCTTCCCCAGTTCCTTCCTAATCTCCTCTAACACCCAGTGCACTCCTTCCCTCTACCTCCAATTACAATTATATTTCCCCTTCTGAGTAAGGGTCAAGCATTCTCTCTTGGGCCCTTCTTACTATTTAGCTTCTTTGTCCTGTGGATTGTAGCATGGCTATCATGTTCTTATTAGTTAATATCCATTTATTAATGAATGTGCATCATGTATGCCCTTTTCAGTCTGGGTTATCTCACTCAGGATATTTTCTAGTTACATGCATTATCCTGCAAAATTCTGATGTCCTTGTTTTTAATAGCTGAATGATATTCTATTGTGTAAATGAACCTAACTTTCCATACCCATTTTTAGGTTTAGGGATGAGTAGTTTCAAGTTTCTCACTGTCATTAATAAAGCTGCTATGAATATATTAGAGCAAGTGTTCTTAAGGGATGGCACAGCATCTTTTGGGTATTTGCACAGGAATAGTATAGCTGGGCCTTATAGTGGAAATATTCTATTTTCTGTGTAACTATCAAATTGATTTCCAGTGTAGTTGTATAAGTTTACACTTCCGTCAGCATTGGAGTGTTCTCCTTGTTCTGCATCCTCTCCAACATGTTCTGTCACTTGAGATTTTGATGTTAGCCTTTCTGATGAGTATAAAGTGGAATGTCAGAGATGTTTTGATTTGTATTTCACAGATGACTAAGTACATTGAATATTTTCTTCAAGTGCTTCTCAAGCCTAAGACATTCCTCAGCTGAGAATTCTCTGTTTAGCTCTGTACCACATTTTTAAATTGGATTATTTGTTTTATTGGTATCTAACTTCTTGAGTTTATTATATATTTTGGATATTAGCACTCTGGAGGATGTAGGTTTAATAAATATCTTTGCCAATCTGTAGGTTGGGATTGTGTTCTATTGACAGATTCCTCTGCCTTACAGAAGCTCTTCAGTGTCATGAGATCCACTTATCAATTTTTGATCTTAGTGCTTGAGCCATTCGTGTTCTGTTCAGGAAATTGTCTTCTGCCCCAATGTGTTCAAGGCTTTCCCCCACTTTCTTTTCTATTAGATTTAGTTCATCCAGTTTTATGTTGAAGTTTTTGATCAACGTGGACTTGACTTTTGTACAGGGTGATAAATTTAGTTTTATTTGCATTTTTCTCCATGCAGTCATCCATCTAGACCAGCACCATTTATTGAAGATGCTTTATTTTTTACATTCCATGATTTAAATACTAAAAACTCTTACACAAATATTTTGGTCTTGATGATTTCATAAGAATTTATCAAATTGTCTTGAGCAAATATTTATATGCAGTATATTTTTTTCCAGACACTAAATTTCCCGAGGTTTGGCTGATTGTTCCTAACTTCTCTACCTAAATGAGGTTTGCTTTGATTCTGTCCATTATATAACTGCTTCTACTAATGAAAGGTTTTATTTTTGTTTTCATTTTTTGTTTTGTTTTGTTTTGTTTTCCATATTATAATGTAGTTTTTGTTCATGCTCTTATTTGATTTCTAATTATAGCACTTTTGGCCAATCAGTTTCCAATTCTAATTACCATACATTTTGAAGCAAGGAGTGGTTCATGAGATATTTGGACAACGTATACATTCAATTCTCCCATCTCTATAGTTTTTTGTCCACTTTTGCTGCAATCTGCAAATCATGATTTTCTATCTCTCTTTTTTATTTTTCTGAACAAATCATCTCCTTTGATCACTCTGGATGCATTTTTATATATTTTGTCAAACATTTGCTTATAATTTAATTGTTATGGAAAAAGAAGATATTAAAATAATTGCATTAAGCCATACTTACATAAATTCACCAACTCTACATTTTACCACCATCTTGATGTTGCATCCTTGTTTGGGGCCCAGGTTTACAATCATAAATCCTAAATCTCTTTAATGTTTTCAGTTCCTTGAAGTATTTTTTTTCTTTTTTATTGGATATTTTCTTTATGTACATTTCAAATGTTATCCCCTTTCCCCATTTCCCCTGCTCCCGGAACCCCCCTATCCTACCTTACATCCCCCTGCTTCTATGACAATATTCCTCCACCCACCTCCCCACACCCACACCCACCTCCCCACTCTCGTTACCCCTACACTGGGGCATCTATTGAACCCTCATAGGACCAAAGACCTCTCCTCCGATTGATGCATGACAAGGCTATCCTCTGCTATATACGCAACTGGAGCCATGTATACTCCTTTGCTGATAGCTTAGTCCCTGGGAGCCTTGGGGGATATGGTTGGTTGATATTGTTGTTCTTCCTATGGGGTTGCAAACCACTTAAATTCCTTCAGTCCTTTCTCAAACTCCTCTACAGGGGACCCCTCACTCAGTCCAGTACTTGGCTGTGAGTATCTGCCTCTGTATTTGTAAGGCTTTGGCAGGGCCTCTCAGGAGACAGCTATATTGAATTCACTGATAAGTGGGTATTAGTCAAAAGCTCCAAATAACCAATTCACAGACCATATAAAGCTCAAGAAGAAGGAAGACCAAAGTGTGGGTGCTTTGGTCCTTCTTAGAAGGAGAACAAAATACCCACAGGAGCAAATATGGAGATAAAGTGTAGAGGAGAGAGTGAAGGAAAGGCCACCTAGAGACTGTCCCACCTGGGGATCTATCCCATGAACAGTTATCAAACCTAGACACTATCATGGATGCCAAGAAGTTTTAATGCCTTGAAGTTTTAATAGTGTTTATATTTCTGTGTAACTTTTTCCCCCTCTAAGTTATCTGCAATTTCTGGATCTTAAAACAATTTCTAAATACCCTTTCTGCAATTCCAATTGGATATCCAAGGATAATATCACTAAATTATTTATAAGTAACAAATTTGCTTTTGTGCTTTGTGTTTCCAGGTTATAGGTTTCTTATTAAAAGTACTGAAATAAAGGCCCATACATCTTAAAGCACGCAGGCAACTCTCTCTACAGCAACACAATAGAAAAGATCAGAATGCCTTATCAGAGAGTAGCAGCCTCCTGAGTGAAGATCCTCACTGACTTGCCTGGGTTCTCTTTCTGCGGAATCTAAAAGAAGGAAAAACTTGTTAATAATTGACATACATACTCTGGCTGATTCTGTATTGATAGACATATTACCTCACATAGTCATTTTTTTTTAATACTTTCTTGTGCCTTCCCACAATGTGCCTGGTTTTAATTAATTGGATATCTGAATTTCCCCACAGGTAAATAGAAGATGTATCCCTCGAGTTTACTTAGAAGATACAGTTTATCTATCAGTACATGTTCCCCTAACTTATTCAGGTTTAAGTGGCCTTTAGATGCTTTATACATAGTTATTTTGGAATATATTTCAATAGAAAATATGTATACTCCTTACTGGATAAGAAAAAACATATTCCAATTTTTTTTAAACTTTTATTGCATTATGATGAGAAAAGTTACCTGATTTCAAATTATCTGAATTTGTTAACATTTAAAAACATATTTTAATTAAATAGAATTGAATCACATTCTTGTTTCCCATTTGTATCACCGCTCCTCCCATAGACCCCCTTCAATACCTACAATATCTTTTTTGTCATATTCCTTAAAATTTATAAAATATTATAACAATAAAAATAAGTATTATAAAAGTAGTTTGATTTAAAACAACAATCAATTTAACAGTCTTATGTAGATGCTTTTCTACAGCAATACTGAAAATACATTTTTCTCAATATAAATTTTAAATAACTCCAAACATTAGCTGTATACTTAAAAATAATACGTCACTACTAGTATTTTCTTAGATGAACATGAATATATAAAGTCTTTTTGTTTGTTTTGTATTTTGAGTTTAAAATCTTGACTCTTACTGTGATACAAGCCCAAAATAAGAACAATTTTTAGACATTGGGTTTCATTGTAATAAGGCTGTATTTCAATGACCCTCATATCATCAAAGGATTTTACCTCCATCGTAGCTAAGCTGAGAGTTGATAGTTCTGCTGGACCAAGAAATGAATTGTAGGCTCGATTTTTGGATACAGACTTCCCGTTATGGTCAAAGCCATTTGACTTGAGTGAGTGACTTCATTCTCAGCCCACAGAGAACAGGTTACATTCATTTAAGAAATGGTGCGGTTATTAAGATGGTCTATCCATAAAGTCATTCACCAACTGTTTCAATGAACAATGGTTCTGCTTGGAGGGTGGCAGAGACATTAGGTGAAGGTAAGAATTTGGTTCATTAGCTGTGATAATTTGGAAAAGCATTCATCTCAGAGAAAGAGCAACTTACAAAGTCCTCTTCTTCAAACTTGATACAAGAGTTACAAATGTCAAGCAAAGCATTCAGTCTCACTTTGTTGTTCTCTTACAAGCCACCTCCCTAGTTAATCATCTATGTTTCTTTAGGGTATATAAATACTTTTGAAATATATAGGCTGGTCTGAAAACCATAGTACAGTGTGAAAACGTGAAATAAACAATAATACTAATAGAGGGCTGAGATAGGAGAAGCAAGATTTCAAGACCCTTATGTTGTACACAGCAAGACACTGTCACAAACA
>NW_022196898.1:27034112-27075533 GCF_008632895.1 Mastomys coucha
TGTCTTTCTTAAGGTCCTGTATCATCATCCTGATAAGTGATTTTAGATCTGAATCTTGCTTTTCCAGTATGATGGTGTGTCCAGGACTTGCTATGGTGGTAGAATTGGGTTCTGAGGATGGCAAGTGGCCTTGGTTTGTGTTGTTTATTTTCTTACGCTTGCTCCCTGCCATCTGGCTAACTCTAGTGCTACCTGCCCTTGCTAAATCTGACTGGAGCCTGTCCTTCCTCTGATCCTGGTTGTGTTGGAACTCCTCAGAGTCAAGCTGTCTCTGTGGTCCTGTGATTCTGTGATCCTGTGATCCTGGGCTTGTTAGATCATCTAGGAGTATGTCTTTCTCTGTGTGTTGTGAGACTGGCTGCAGAGCTTGTGCCCAAAGTCTGCTCAGAACACTAACCCAGACAGACCAGAAGGATCTGGAGTCACTAGGCTGGTGGAGTTCCTGTGTGCCTGGTCCTGCCTTCCCAGTTGCTCCCAGTGTTGGGACAGATGTTGGTTCCTCCTCACCTCTGATCCTGGGTGTGTCAGAGCACCTGGGAGTGCAGCTTCCTCTGGGTGTTGTGGGACCGGCTGCAGAGCTTGCGCCCAAGGTCTCCTCTGGACCCCAGCCCAGACAGACTGGAAGGAACCCAAGTCACTGGGCTGGCGGACTTCCTCCATATTCCAATTTTTAAGAGACAGATGGACATGAATCCCAACGTAATCTTGCCATGGGTATTGTTCAGAAAGGCATTGTGTATTTGTAGAATATACACACATAAAGGAACTAGTTTCTTACAAATACTTGGACATAACTTAAACCAATTAGAGTCTCAGGTTACAAAACTATCCCCTATGTTTGTCCACAAGTTATAACACCTCACATTAGTTTTCAATGTCACATGTATACACATATTTTTTCTTGATTAATAACATTTGAAAAAAATCCATTTTGTCTTCTATTTTCTGCCACAGGGCTAAAAGTTGAACCTAATGGTTCTGTATAATCTAAACAATAATTTCACTACAATACTACAACCCTGCTGTGTAGTCTTGAAACAAAGTATCATAATGTTTATAAGACTCAAACTTGAAATACTTTTCTTTGTCCTTTGACATGCTAAGATTATAATAATATGGTCCCAACATCTCCAGTAGTCTCATGTGTGTGGTTGAAAATTTACTCAAAATTTTATCTCACATACATTTTAAATAACACAATTTTAGATTCAACTTTAACAAAACAGAAAGTGGCTACTGAACTACCCAGATAACCCTCCATCCTGATTCTAATATAAGAATTCAACTTTAAGTAAAGTTGTTAGCTTAACTTTATATTCACAATTCATTTGTTCTAGTCTGACTTTTAAGAACTTTACTGTACATACATGGCTCTGTCATTCCATAATGGTAGAGTTTCAAATGTGCCTGCTTTTTACCACCTGAAATACATCTGTCCATACCTTCAGCCTATAGCTTTACTAAATTTCTTTCAATTGTGAAAGTTTCAAAATTAAAGGTCATCTCAAGTCTCATCTTGGAGAAACTTTCAGATACTTTCAGATGTTCATTGAATCATACAGATCTTCTGGAAAAAAAAAAAACCAAGTATCTTGGATACACACTGTTTTGATTGTTCTTCAAGTTTTAATAAAGTTCCAAGAAAATGGACTTTATGTCACTGGTTTTTCTTTGGATTTCAAATTTATTTTGTGTTTCTGTAATAAACATTCACATTCAAAATAAGTCTGAGTATATTCAAAATATCTGAGTTGAACTTATCCTTCTCACTAATTTCATCATTCTAGATGAACCAATGCTATTTCTTACTGCTCTGTAATAATTGTTTCCTTAATAATATTCTTAAGTTTTCTTCAATGTCACATCATTTGTTTTATATTTTGATGAGGGGATTATTTCTCATTATTTGCTTAAGAGTTTTACAAAGTATTTTGATTATACCTATGCCTCAACTATTCCTCAATTCATCCTCTTCCCTACTCACCAAACATTATGTCGTTAAAAACAAATTCTTCTAGGTCAATTCATGATGCTGTATATTCTTGGATGTGTTGTCTTCCTCTAGAACATGATTAACTTACCAGGAGCTGCACTGCTCTTAGACAAAACTATCCCATCCTCTTCCAGAGGCAGACTAATAGAACTACTTCTATTGATGTCATTTCATGGGCAATTCTCATCCCCATGCTGGAATAAACTCAGTTTAGGTCTTGCATAGATTTTGTACATATTCTCATCTGCAAATGCTGTCAGTTCATCTGTGTTAGTGCCTTGGGTGTCCAGAAGATAATTTTTTCTTGTAGATATTTACTACCTTAAGCTCATTTACTATGTCTATTGCAGCTTCTACAATTATCCCTGAGCCTTGGAGATTTATGATAAGATTCTTTTTTTTTTTAAGGCAAATTTGTATACATTCATATCAAGGTGTAAATCAGTTCCCATAAGGACTGGCGGAGAAAATTGTAATAGCTCAATAATACACACACACACATACATACATACACACCAAAGTGTAATGCTTCAGAACCCAATGAAATCTAAAAAGAATAGAATTTATAGAGTATAAAGGTATTTAATAGATGTGGGAGAGACGGAAATGTACAGGTTACAAGTCTGTACTGATAACATGTAAATCATCATAGAGGCCTAACGTACAGCCAAAGAACCACACTAAACTATAATATTGTATTTTAATATAAGGATTGTAGAGTTTCTTACCGTATAAAAGAGGGAACAAAGATCTATGAAGTATATGTCAACTTACTTGAAGGCAGGATCTGCATTCAAGCAGGTAGCAAACTTTATGCATTATATATTAAGAATATAGAATAAAGATAATGTTTCAAATAACCAATAGACCAGTCTCTCCTTGTGTGTGTGTTAGGGACAAGGTGTTGTGGAAATAAGAAAATTAAAACATGATAAAAAGTAGTTCTGCCTGTTTTGCCTTTTAGATAGATCAACATCATGTGAGACATTTGAATTCTATTCCTTCAGCCATGGTAAATTGATAACACAGAAAAACAGGAGAGATGAAAAAAATTAATTGTAATCCTAGACATTCAAGAAAATCATTAAAATGCATGTGTACTTATCTTCTGCAGAATCACTATTAAAGACGAATAAACTACACAACAAAGATAAACTTCTCATTTATCTTTGTTATTATGATCGAATGTTTCATTTTATGCAACATCTTATGGGACCTTCCTGACTATATTTTGGCATTAAATTAGAGTTTTGAAAACAGTAATATTTAAACCAAATATTATTATGATTTCTCCTATGTTTTCATTATATGTTATGTTTTTGCCCATATGTGATATACTCTTCTGTCCTCTTCTCTTGTTTTATTTGGTGTGTGTGTATGTGTGTGTGTGTAGGTTTGTGGCAATATACATAATATTCATTTACAGCTATTGGCCTTGCCTTTTGCTCTGATTGTTCTAGATATTTGCAATATATATACTTGTTTTTTACTCTGTCACTGATTCTTATGTGTGGTTATCATAAGTATAATATACATGTCACACAAACATTATCAGAGATTATTAGATTTATTTTAAATATTCAGTCTTACATTTTAACAGATATTTACTATTTTTCTCATCATTGAAAATTTCAGAGTTACAGTGATAGCACAGAGAGTGAATTTTTAAAAGTTATTTCTCTCATCTGAGAAATCTTTTTTCCACCTTTCATGTAAAAAGTACATTTTTTTTTACATAATATTCTTTAAACTGGTACTAGTCTCTGTAAGTACTATAAAGAATGATAATGCTCCACTTTCTTCCAGTCAGGTGTTCCTATTGTCAAATTCACAATCACTATACTTTGCCACATTATTTAGTTGATTTTGAGCAGATATATCCTAATTTCAAGTTTCTAACAATTGGATTTCTGTGCATCTAGGTGCAATTTTCTTTTGCCTCATCCACTTGGTCTTGATGAGTTTAAAAATTATAATATATACTTTAAAAACCACAAGTTGGATAGATAGGGATAGAGAGGTAACAATAATTGATGAAGAAAGTGAATATAATCAACGGTGCTTTAAAAGACACTCAAAGAACTAGTAAAAATAATGAAATTTAATTAAAATCCATTTGAAGTTCTGTAGAGTGTTGTGATCATGAGATTAAATTTAGAGATATCTTTTTTGTTTTCTAAGATATTGTCCAATTTTACTACTTGGTAGATACTATCACTGGGAGCCAAGTCTCTTTTAATGACTAAATCTACTATGTTTGTTTTAGAAATGTGCTTCCAAATGACCTGTATGTTATATTCATGACTCTGGTGCTGTATAACTGTCTATGTTTAATGTAAACCAGTGGTTTAGCTATCTTGAGGTGAAGTGCACAATTTAAAGGTTACATTACATATTAAATACTTTATATGCTTCATTTTCATCATTAAAACAGATATATTTGATAATATACATTTCTCATAGTATTATTTATTCCAGTTATAATCATTATTATTATTATAATCATTATAGTCATTGCTTAACTCTCCACTCCAAATTTTCAAAAGATGGTAAATATGTATGTTAATGTTCTTTGTTGTAGTTGCTGTTGTGCTTCATTTATTATTCTCTCACATTTCACATCCCAACTGAAGTTTCCCTTACCTCTGTTCCTCCCAGTGCTTCCACCCACCTCCCCAATTCTCCAGATCCATTTGTCCTCCATTCCCCTATTCCCCCCAAAAGCAGGCCTTCTAGGGATATCACCTAAACACAACATCTAAAGTTCCAATAAGACTACACACAAAGCCTCATGTTAAGGCTGGAGGAGGCAACCTAGTAAGAAGAAAAGAGTCACAGGAACATATTGTAGTTTGGTCTAATGCTTGTATTATGTAAATTGGGTCCTGATATTGAATGAGAATCTGCATGTAAGACTCTGAGGGTACCTGCCAGCAGTTGGCTTTGACTGGCAAATGAAGGTGCTGGTGACAGTGATTGGGCAGAGAGATAGAAGCAGGACTCTAAGAATTCCCAGGTAAGGGACTGAGGGAGGAGGAGAGGATAGCCACAATAACAGGGAAGAAGGAGATCCCAGCCCTGGAAGGTACAGAAGAGCAAACATAGCCATCATGTAAGAGTTGGGGATCATGGCCTAGGAAGTGTTCAGGTCTGGGTCCAGGGCAACAAAGATGGAATATAGATTTTAGTAAGTAATAACTCAAGAATATCAAATGGGAAAGTGTTAGCCACATGGGGGTTTAGAAGTGGCCCAACCATTGAGCTGTTAAAGGCATATTAAGATATAATGGCTGTGTGTGTGTGTGTGTGTGTGTGTGTGTGTTTCATTCAGAAATCCAGAACATTGGGACGAGTATTGAGGAGTGCACTGCCATTGCCACCAGACGATTTGAGTAGAGTTATTTTGGTACAGCTATGGATGGTAACCAACATTTTACTCACTATTAAGACTTAATTGGAAATTCTCAAATGGAAAACACTTGCCAAGACATAAGATTAAGAGGTGCGGAAAATTGGTTTCTTAGCAGAGATGCATGAGTTTGCCCAGGCCATGTGGGTTTGGGACTGAGACAAAAAGGCATGCTACACTGAGTTGCATAATTTTGCATTTCCTGGCTTAAGGCTGAAATATAAGAAGGACCTGGGCAGGGGTCTAATGATTCTCAGGTTCTGCAAAAGCTTAAGCCACAAATGCTAATGGCTTCTGCTGGAAGAAAGCAGACAACAATAAGGAGACAATAAGGTGTTAACAATGCTGAGGGGGAAGGCAGGCCACTGAGAGCAAGTCTAAATAAGGATAGAAATAAGAAATGGAAATAGCCTTATACAGTATGTAGAAGGAAATTTAATTGAAGTTATATAGGAATGAATATTAATTCAATTCATATAAAGAGAAAAGTTATATAATAATATATATAGCCATAGAGATATTAATCCTGAAGGGAGAATGAATAAAAATTGATTTAATGGTTTTTTTTAAGAATAGAAGAGGAGAAATAATGGTAATTGCTTTAAAGGAAATTTGAAAATTCTGTGCATGTATTGCAGGTGGTCAGCTTCTTTGAAAGTGGGCCCCATTGGAATTCTGGGATTTCTTAGCCTGGAATATGACAAATTGGTAGCCTGGGAATAAGCTTATGCTTATGTGGTAAACAGAATGGAATTAACTGAAGTCAAACAGGAAATGATCAGAAGTTAAATAGGAAAGGAAGTTAAACAGGAAAGGTTATTAATTCCACAGAAGGGAAAAATTATGTATGCATGGATGAATAAATAAATTGAGGCCTTTGATCTTAAAATGTAGGTCAAGAGCAGGGAATAGGGAGAAAAACCTTATCTCAGAGAGATAATAGAATCTTAGGCCTTGATCTACATAAGAACCAGGCAGGAGATGGTGAAGGAGCTCTGCCTCAATGGATAATAAAAATTAGATTGCTTTAATTGCTTTGAATTGTTTTAATTGTTAAAATACAGGTGGTTATACGTTTGGTGGCTATGCTATTAAAAATCCTCTGTGAAAGAGGTCAAATTAGATCAGGCAAAAATAAAAAGGAGGTTGCTGATTTGAATCAGCCTATACCTTAGATGATGTTGCTGGACAAGGACATGCTATTTGGGGAGAGAGGCTTTGTATTAAGGTTACTAGGAAAGAAGAAGAGGCTTGAGACCAAGGTAATATGTATCATAAATGACAGGGAAGACTCCCTAAAGATCCTGGCTACAGACAGAAAAGAAAAACATTGAGATCAAACAGGACACGTAACATGATTTGCTTATTCTTCCATGTGGAGAGAGCCCTGTCACATACTTAGACATAAAAATGTCTCCAGCCAAAACTTCAACTAAAATTATACAATAAATATTGTTAGTTACAGACTTTCTTAAGATTCATCATGACATCCTTCCCATGGCATGAATAAAGATTTATTATTGATGAAATTAATTTATAGAAAGATGGTTGTTGTTTACCTGCTGATCAAGGAACAAAAATTCATCTTTAACTGATCTGTGCTCCTTTCACAATCCATATGAATATCTTAATAATACTAAAATTTTGGTTTTAAGATTCATATATTGCAGAATGTGCAGCCCCAGCAAGATTCATCCTTGAAGTCACTGGAATGACCTGCTGTTCCAGTTCTCTTTCTCCTGAAACTGTTTCCAGAGACTTGCTCCCAGAACAGCTTCAGGAATAGCTGGTGATTGCCAGTGATTTTGGTTCATCCATCCTTTCGTACAGATTCAGTCAGAACTTCAGTCAAGCCCTGAGCCATCTAAACATACAGAGACTGGGTTTCAGATGCTTAAGCTAGCTTTCTTAAGTCTAACCGATCTTTCCAATTTTCCTACCTTCCTCATCCCTTAATATACATATATATTATATATGTATATATATTATATATTATAATATGTATATTATATATTACATATTGCCACCAATTCATCAGGAAGAAAGCATGGAGAATTGTCTTCCCTGTTCCCTGGATTTGAGTGTCTAGTTATGGTTATTTTATAAATTATAGATAGGTTGTCATTTTAAGGGATAATTTGGAAATGGTCATAATTTTGAACTGGGAGAAAACAAAATAGAGAGCTTAGACTTGGGGGTTTCTGTCTTTCCTTTCTTCTTCTCTATCCTTTCTTTCCTACATAAAAGGAAGTGGTTGAAGGAAAAACAGGCAGCAGGGTAATATTATAAAAAAAAATAAATACAAGGGAATTGATCACTAGATATGTTCTTAAAGTATTGTATAGCTATAATCTTAAATTGGTAGAAATCTTTATATTTAATACAAAATTGAAGTTATAATTTCTTACTTTGGTACAAAATTTGTATATTGAAACAGGTTTAAGATTTTCATTGATATAAATCCTTGCACATTGATACAAAATTTAAAAATAATTTTGTTTCTCTTTGATAGGCATTGTGCATATCCAACTCATTTAAGAATGCAAGGCTTAAACCCAGTCCTTCTAAAAGCTGCTATTACAAACTGTTTAGGATGATCAAGTAATGCAAGTTAACAGCCACATGTTTTCTAGGTCTGTGAGCAAAGTTTTCATAATATCTCAGATTTCTTGGAGGTTTGGTGTCAGAAGATTTTGATATGAGACATTTTCTTTGATCAATGTCTCCATATCTCTATTATCATATCTTCTATATAAAAGTTTCTCTCTTCAATTTCTCATATTCTGTATCAAAAGCTTACCTTTTCAGATTTCTAAATTTATTATTTCCAGAATTCCTTCACTTTATTTTTCTGTTTGCTTAGTGTTTTTGTTTTATTTTTCTTGTTTTTGTTTGTTTGGGGTTTTTTTTGTCTCTATTTTTATTTTAGGTCTTGAACAGTTTTATGCATTTCCTTCCACTGTTTGTGTTCTTCGAGATTTCTCTAAGGGATTTAGTTATGTTTCTCTTTAAATACCTCTATCTTCATTCTGGCAATTTTAGGATCTTTTTCTTGTGCTTCAGCTATTTTTAGGTTGGAATATTCAGGGACTGATAGCTGGGTTCTAATGGTGACATATTCCCTTAACTATTATTGTTCGTATTTTATGTTGGTGTTTAGGAATCTAGGACTGGAATGCTTATAAATCTATGTGCTGATTTCTAGCTTCATCATTGTTCAGAAAGTGTGGTTTTCTTGGGATCTGTTTTGCTTCATGTTTTCTAAGAGTTCGATGGCTGTGTGTTGCCTGATAAAGCATACTCTTTAAAGCTGATAGTTGGGGCCCCTCGGGGTTACAGATTATATGTATTGCTGAGATTTAGAGCTGATATCTACTAATGAGGATAATAGTCTGAAGGAATTCATAGGAGGGAAGAAAGTGGAGTATTCAACCAGGATCCATTTATTTTATCTCTTTGGAATGGAGGTAGACAGTGAAGAAGAGTCACCCCAGAGGGTGTGCTATATTGCTAGGGTGAGACTGGGAAAAAAATCTAAAAGACAATAAGGAGAGGAGGAAGATCTAAAGACAACCTGACTAATTTCTTGGTAGGGTGGCTTGTTAGCCAGTAGTATGTCTTTGAGTTGGGGATAGAGATAAATCAAGAAGTAGGGGCAGGGCAGCTAGGAGAGGAAGGTTTGTAGGATCCACAAGAGATATTGGCCAAGAGAGAATGAAGGCTGCTGGGGGTATTTTGTTGTAGAGATAGGGATGAAACTGAGGTATTTGGTTTACAGAAGAAAAAAGAGTGGTAAAGGCCTTCAGTTAGCTTTCATGTTTCCCTAGCTTTCTCAACTGGTATGTTCCCAGGAAACTCCCAATGGAATTACAAGTTGGGATGCTGGGATGAGTCAGGGAATAAAGTTTGTAGAGAATATCCTTGTGACCCACTGGAGCTGGGGTCAGAGAGAAAGGGAGGGTGGAGTCGGTTTTGTGCTACAGAGCTATAGATGAGACTGGGGATATTGGATCTGGAGAAGCAAGAGAAATGTGGATCTAATGTCTGCCTACATGTGGCCTTTTATGCACATGTATGTTTCATAAGGAGTAATTGTTGCTTTCATGCATAAATGCTAGACTAGAAATTATCTTTGTGTCATAGTGAATGAAAAGTCAAATAACAGTATTGTCTTTATTTTAATAAAGTATGAAAGAGCACAAGAAATCACAAAGAGAGTCAAAGTATGGAGAAACAGAAGTGTGGTCCAGGAAATCATGTAAGCAACACAAAGTTTCTACCATGTAACTCCCCAATAAGAAGATGGGGAGCAGAAACTTCATCCAAAAGGAAAGGATCAGGGTTTATCGCCTTGGACTTGGGAATGTCAGTGCTCACTGTCCACATTGCCCTCCCACTAAATGTGTCCTAAAGCAGCATCAGAAGGCATTTGGAGACTTGCAGTAACAGAGAACAGTGTTCCACCTGCCTTCTCTACACTGTAGCAGACTCAATAGCTACTTTCTGGCTTAGAACTTTGTCAATCCAAGATGTACTCATTGCAGAGTCTCTGAGGCAAGTGAGAGCTGTTCAGGCCACAATCTGCAAAGCTAATGATGGTCAGAAGTGGGTCCTGGAACACAGAGATCAACACAGCTGAACATCTGAACATGGACCGTTCCAGGCTCTGCACCAGTTTGAACAGTCTCCAGTTTCCATTGACAGTCCTTTGCACGTGACAGCTGTATATGTGGCAGAAGGAAGTGACTGTCCTGATTTGGCTCCTTTTTTTTTTTTTTTAAACAACTTGATTTGTTTAATTCTGTCTTTGCCTTTTGTTTACACATTGCATTTTCCTTTTTAACATACTTTTACTGTTATTTTACCTTACTTTAAGAATAAATTTTACATTATTATTGTGCTTCTCATTTACTTAGACGCTCTTTATTGAATAGCCAGTTTTTATCTTGCCTCTCTTCTCTTTCATATAACACACTTTTCTTGACTTCTGCTTTTATTTTTATTTATGCTAAATTATTCTTTCCTGTTTTGCCCAGTGTTTCATTAAATTATTGCATCTTTATTTAGTCTATAAAGAATGACACTTTCAATTTTCTTAGTGTTCAGATTTCAAAGGAGGTCATCTAACCATCCTCTGTCTGATTCAATTATTTGAACTTTACCCTTAGAACTGTTTGAGAATAAATAGAGAATTAACTCAGAGTATTTAAAATGTTACATATATACACCTTTACATAAGCGTAACTTCATAGTATATTAATTATTTTGCCATTTTTTATTCTTAAACCAGTGTTTATCTGAGTTTGTTTTAATGTAAATTAAACATATCTATAACCATTTTTCATTTGGTTTCACTTTCTGGTCTTTGAGTAGAAAGCATTGAGCCCCTAGTGAAGTGTTCTGTGGATTTCCTGAAGGAAGAAGTTTCAGGTTTCTTATTTGCCTTGATGTAACCGAGTCCTTATACACTGCTGTGTAACATTCTAAATGCCCTGAGTCAATTTCTATTTATTTTCAAACAATTCTCAGGGTAAAAGTTCACACAGTTGGATCAGACAGAGGATGGTTAGATGACTTCCTTGAAATGTGAACACTAAAATAGTTGAAAGTGTTGTTTTGTATAGAGTAATTATATTTGTCTTCCTTTAAATATTGTGGCCAAAGGATATCAGTTCCTACTGTACATTCTAGAAATGCTTATTGAAATTTTGGCTTATTCTTTAGTTGTTAATATATCACTTCTTCTGAAATGATCTTTGCTGTCAACTCTTTTGCTATTCCATTTCAAAATATATGACATAGTTTGTCTCAGTCTCCATTTACAAATATTACACTTCCAAAATGAAGAGAAAGGTGTTAAATATTCATGTTATTCTCTGGTCACTATGCAGTAATGAGTGTAATAATGTAATGTCTGTTGCTGTTTAGTATTTTCTTATTTTTATATACATTCTTTTATTATTACACTATAATATTTTTAAGGAATAAAATAACCAAGGTAAATTTTATTTCATATTCATGAAGCAAAGTGTGAAGATTAGATAAAATGACCCATGGAAATTAAATTAAATATAGACGTCTCTCTCTGTGTGTGTGTGTGTGTGTGTGTGTGTGTGCGTGCTTAAATTTATTATACTATCATATATATGTATATAATACTGTTGGACCGTGAAAGGCACTCTGTGTTTTTAGTTGAGCAAGTCTCACTCTGGAGACAGTAGAAAATTTTACAAGGGACAGAATAGTAAAGCTATGCCCCTGACATAGATGTCTGACACCAGGAGCCCACATTCCATTATGCTGTGGCTAGCCAATGCCCCATGCTCCCAGTATTCTGGTTGGATTTCATCCTCACAGTCATCTGATTACAACAAGGTATGCCCTGCCCCTGGGAACAGAAAGGTAGCCCAGCCCACCATAAAAGGGGCTGCTTGACCCCTCCTCTCTTTCTTAACCTCTGACTCTTAACTTCTTGTCTTTACTCTCACCTCTTGCTCCCTCTCTCCCCCTCCATCCATCCCCCCTTTCTCCTCGTGTCCAGGACTGGCCTCTACCTCTCTCTCTCTCTCTCTCTCTCTCTCTCTCTCTCTCTCTCTCTCTCTCTCTCTCTCTCTCTCTTTCTCTCTCTCTTTTCTATAATAAACGCCTTAAGACCATGGACTGCTACCTTTCATCTAGACTTGGAATCTGGAACAATGGCTTAAGCCTTCCTCTAAAGAGCTGCTTCTAATCTCCTGCAGGAAAGTCTTCCAACTCCAGCCTCGAGACCGGACCAAAGACTCTTACCCCATGCTCATACAGAGGACTAGGCACGCACCCCCTTTTCTCCCTGCCCCTTTCTCCCTTTGGCCCTGGGACTGACTGAACTGCCCCAGGTGCCCCCAATTCATTCTCAGCTCTTCCATGGTATCCAGAGATGTCCTTTGATGCTCAGGAGCTAGAATCTGTTGTCCTTGGCCTCTGTGAGGCCCAGAGACTAAAGACTGTTCCCTCTCCCCCTACCCACCCCACTGTGGACTGGTATAGTGGCTTCCCACAGCCAGAAGTCTACCAGACTGCAAGGAGAGCCATGTGATAGTCCCATACTACCCAGAGGACCGGAGCTCTGGCAGGATGTGGGTTACCCTCCTACCCCCTTTATTTCCCAGGTGCTCAGTGCACAGCCAGACATAATACATATCCAATTTTAAGACATATGTCTCAAACAAAACAAAACAACAAAAAACAAAACAAAAAGACGTGTGTATCTAGATTTATTATATATTTGTGCATTTATAATCTACATATTATTCGTTAAGACTGGATGTAGGGTAGGAAATGTCATCTTGTATATTGTGCAGAGATTATTAATTAATATTGTCTGAGAAGAAATTTATGAAACCCTGAAGCAGGTGATGAGAATTGCAAAGGCTTGGATACAGAACTCAGCAGTTTTAAGAATAAGTTTGTGGTGAGACACAACAAATAAAACATGTTTCTTAAAATACCAAGATTTGAATAATTTAATAGTTTTTATTTTTTTCAGTACTTGAATTTAATATTTTATAATACTCAAAATGTTAAATGTCATTTTTGTTCTTATGCTTAATGTTTCCTTTGCATTTGAAATAAATATTAAAATCTGCTGATGAATTAGATTTTTTTTTTCTTGGCACATTTCTATGAATTCAACCTGGTTGTTACTCCTCAGGGCAAGCACATTTTTTTTTTTTTAATGACAGGTACTCATTTCACAGTTTAAAATACTCATTAAATTACTTTACATTCTTCTCTATTCTATTAGAGTCTGCCCAGAACTGCAGACTTATTTGCAGTAGTATTCATGTTCGTAGCCTCCATTTATTTTTATTAAATTATTTCTAGATGGGAAACTTTTCTTAATTTATTAACAACTTAGATTCCCCCACCTTTTCTAATTCTTAGCCATTATTTTTAAGTATGGATCATCCATTGGTCTCAAACACCAAGAAAAAGGAAAAGAATAATAGGTTTTGAATGTAAATGCACATTAGAAAATATGAGCGCAAGTTGAAGTAACACTTTTATTACAAAGAAATATAATTTTCATTAGAGATTTTTTTAAAGCTGTAATTTGTCGAGCATATCTGTAGCACTTGGCCTTGTTTTGTTGTTCACAATGTGGAAAGGTTTTTACTGATTCCTTTACTTTCAGTTATGCAAGTCCTTAAATATGTAATGAATGTGTGTGAGTGTGTATATGTACATGTGTATGTGTATGTGTATGTGTATGTGTATGTATGTGTTTGTGAGTACCAGTGTGTGCATATATGTGTAAGATAAGTGTATGTGTATGTGTGTGTGTGTGTGTGTGTGTGTGTGTGAGACCCTCCCCCCAGCCAGGAGCTGGTTCTCTCAGACTTTGCCTTGCCACAAATAGCCACGCCTCTCTCCAAGTGCCTGTTACACCGGAACTCCCGCCTCCAGAGACTGAAGATGAAGACGCTGATTGGGTTGTGAGATGCTGACGGACTGGGGGAAGGGTTTCTGCCTGCCTGCTTCTTAATACAGTTGAATACACAGGGTGGACTGAAAGCATAACCATGACTTGGTCCCATTTTTTATCCCCTCTCACCATCTGGTTCCCTTAATTCCCTCAGGCTCCTACTTCGCTTCCAGAAAACCCATTAATATGCAGCTGCAGGCGGTTGCAGTGTGTGTGCGTGTGTGTGTGTGTGTGTGTGTGTGTGTTTGTGTGTGTGTAGGATGAGTGTGTGTATGCACATTCATGTCTGCGAGTGTAGACATATATGGTTTGGAAGTCCAAGGAAAAAGAACCAATTTTAGCCTTACTTTCTTCCTTGTTTCAAACTGTCTACTTTTCTTGCTTGTTGAGGCAAATGGCAAAGCTATCCCTCGAGTGTCTGCCTCTTATGCCTCTGCCCCCCATCTTCCCATAGGAGCACAGGTACTAACGGTTCAAGCTACTACATCCGTATTTGAGTTCTGAAAATTTAGGGTAGCATGGCATGTGCTTTACCTGCTGATCCATCTCCCTAGGTCCAAGGGCCTTCTCATCAGGCCATTTTGATGATCTGATGATCTGATACAGCTAACCTAGTAGATCTCCTTTTATATTCTCATCACAAACATTAGTTGCAAACATTATCAATTATTAGAAAGTTTGTTTTGCAGCATTTATTGTATTTAGAACTATTATTCTTTCCTTCTTTTTTATTTTTGCTTCTCACACCTTGAACATCAGTTTAGTTAAGGTCTCAACTGTATATATAGTATGTGCATTTTTTTCAATCTTGCTGTATACATGTAGTTTACATTTTATCCTATTGCAGGAAGAATTGCCAAGACACGTTAAGGTTCCTAAAGGAAGAATTTTAGAAGAAAACAAAATGATTTTCATCTCTCCTTGAAATTGAATAAAGAAACTCTTTCACAGTTGAATGTTTACCTTCCATGGTTAATGTATTTCTATGGTTAAAAGATCCTAAGCATTCCCCTAGAAAACTCTTAGATGGGATAAACACTTTCAGAAATATAATAATACACACAATCAACATACAAAAAAACCCCATAGCCTTTGTCTTTACCAAAAGTGAACATGATGAAATAAAAAATGAACTGTACAATCCCAGAACACAGTTACAATTACTATTGCTATTGTGTAACATGTGACCAACTTGGGGAGGAAAGGGCCTATTTAGTTTACATTTCCACTTCCCATTGTTTCGTCAAAGGAGGTCTAACAGGACTGGAACCTGGAGGCAGGAGCTGATGCAGAGGCCATGGAGGGGTGCTGCTTACTGGCTTGGCTTGCTCAGCCTCCTTTCTTATAGAACTTAGGCTGACCACTCACAATTCACTGAGCCCTCCCCCATCAATCACTAATTAGGAAAATTATCTTACACGTGGATCTTAAGGAGGCATTGTCTCAGTTGAGGTTCCTTCTTTTCAGACGACTCTGGTTTGGGTCAAGTTGACATACAAGTAGTCAGGATAAATAGCTAACCTACTTGAAGGAGTTGTGCATAAGTTGGTCGAGGACTGGCAGCAGTAAGTCAGCTGCATGCACAGGAGTAGCACTGAAAACTGCATCCCAGTGATCAACCACATGGGAGAGCATGACTCCGTGCATTAACAACAAGCTGAGAAAAAAGTTAAGTATTCAAATGTTCCAAATGCTATCTCAGATAATTATTACCACAATTCACTTAGTGGCTTTGTAATTAAAGGCAAACAGGTTTGTTTGTTTTGTATTAGGAAATTTATTTCATTTTTAGTATCTTACCAGTCTTTGAAATACAGTTTTCAAAATATATAGTATCGATTATGTTTAGCATACTTGAAGAAAAATCTTGATAGAAAGTTTTGCACTGCATTAAAATCCATCAAAAACATATATGTTTTAATTTCTTATTATGATTATTTTATCTCTAGTCTTCTTTTACAGTCTAGTTGTAATCCCCCTTCAGGTCAGGTCTCCCTCCCATTCTTCCTCCCTACCCCATCCTCCATCTCCAAGAGGATGTTCTCACCAACCCCTACTACAGTCCACCCTGCCAAGCCTCCCCACACCCTGGGGCCTCAGACCAGCTAGTGTATGCTGCCTGATTGGTAGCTCAGTGTCTGAGAGATCTCAGGGGTCCAGGTTAGTTGAGACTGTGGGTCTTCCTATGGGGTTTTCGCCCTCCACCTCAACTTCTCCCAACCTTTCTCTAATTCAACTACAGGGGTCCCCAGACTTCAGTCCATTGGTTGGGTGTAAATATTCGTATCTGCCTCAGTTAGCTTCTTGTTGGGCCTCTCAGCAGCGCAGCCATGCTAGGTACCTGTCTGTAAGCACACAGTAGCATCAGTAATAAGGGTCAGGCTTTAAAGATCTTCTTGAGATGATGAAACCCAATTTGGGCCTCCTTTCCCTCAGTCTATTATCCATTTTTGTCCCCGTAGTTCTTTTAGACAGGAGCAATTGTGAGTTAGAGTTTTTGACTGAGGAATGGCCTGTCATTCTATTGAAGGTATATTCTACAAGTTCCCTCTCCCCATTGTTGTATATTTCATTTAAGGTCCCTTCCACTGAGTCCTGAGAGTCTCTTATCTCCCAGGTCTCTGGTACTTTCTAGAGGGTCCCTCTACCTTCCACCTCCTGAGATTGTCTGTTTCTATTCATTCTGTGGGCCCTCAGGGCTTCCCTCCTGTTCTCCCCATATCTGATGATGTTCTACTTTTCCTTTCTTCCTCCAGCCTACATGATTGCTTTCTTCTTCCTCCCAAGTGAGATTGATACATTCTCACTTGGGCCCTTCTGCTTGTTAACCTTCTTGAGTTTTGTGGATTATATCCTGGCTATTCTGTATTATTTTTTTTTTTTATCTAATATTCACTTATAAGTAGAATAGGTACCATGCATGTCCTTTTGGGTCTGAGTTACCTCACTCAGGATGATATTTTCTAGTTCTATCCATTTGCCTGCAAAACTCATGATATCCTCATTCTTAATAGCTGAATAGCATTCCGTTGTGTAAATGAACCACACTTTCTGTATCCATTCTTCAATTGTGGAACATCTTGATAAATGGGACCTCATGAAACTGAAAAGCTTCTGTAAGGCAAAGGACATAGTCAATATAAAATATTGGCAACCTACAGATTGGGAAAAAAATCTTCACTAACTCTATATCCAATACAGAGCTAATATCCAAAATATAAAAAGGACTCAAGAAGCTAATCTCCAAAAACCCTAACAACCCAATCCAAAAAATGGGATTTAAAACTAAACAGAGAATTCACAACAGAGGAATATCGAATTGTCAAGAATCAATTAAAGAGAAATGTTCAAAGTCCTTCATGATCAGGGGAATACAAATCAATATGACCATGAGATTCCCCCTTACACCAAACAGAATGCCTAAGATCAAAATCTCAGGAGACAGCACATGTTGGTGTGAATGTGGAGAAAGAGGAACACTCCTCCATTGCTGGTAGGATTGCAAACTGGTACAACCACTCTGAAAATCAATCTGGAGGTTCCTCAGAAAATTGGAAATAGATCTACCTGAAGACCCAACCATACCACCCTTGGGCATATACCCAAAAGATGCCCCACTGTGCCACAGGCTTACATGTTCCACTATGTTCATAGTGGCCTCATTTGTGATAGCTAGAAACTGGAAACAACCCAGATGTTCCACAGTGGAAGAATGGCAAACAGTTTTAATATATAAATTCTTATAGAAATAATATTTAAATTTTACCACTCTGACAAACATTAGCATATGTTGTGATAAGTTTGGTGTGTATTTCATAAATAAAATAATAGTAGATGTGAAAAAGCCTGCTAAAATAAAATGTGGTTAGGTAGTAAAATCAGCAATACCATAGGATAAAATTCAAATTTCTTATCTTAATATTGCAGAAGTCATTCTAATAAATGTGTAAGTGCCTAGAAATATTTATACATGTCTATGTGTACATTTGTGTTTATAAGTTTTGTCATAAAACTTCCTCAAATCATACATGAAACATGCCTTTTTTTTTATGTGTTGCAAGAGGAACAAAAATAGGAAATACTCTCACTATTTTCTTCACCTTTGGATAGAAATGAAATTGTATTTGAAGAGTAATTATCTTTTAGAGGAGGATTTAAAATGGCAACTTTTAGTGCTCCCTCAGCCATGGCCATATAAAGAGAGTGTTGACTTCTGTAAAAAGCTGCAAAGTAATGCAGAAGCAGGTGCATAAGACTGGGATGATTGCTGTGTTTAATTGTGGAAGTAAATCCTTTGTTTACTATACTAGAAGATAGCTACTTCACACATCTGGATTTAAATTAAATTATGTCTTTAATGTATCCATTCCTCTTAAATCTTGCTTGCATTTAATATGTAATAACATTCAGAAGGCTTGCAGCTGAATAAATGTGAAAAAGAATAGTTCTTATATATAAAAAAGTGAAATTAAGTCTGACTTTTTAATATAAAAGTCAGTGTCTATTTAGAAAAACAGAATATTTTGTGTACTCAATGTCCAAGAAATTATCTCAAAAAATTAGTTAAGTAGGTTGATAAAAGTGATAGAGATTATGGGCTACTTATTAACAAAAAATAATAGTAGAAGGCAACATTATTTGCATAGTGTTATATAGACAGAAGGGGAAAAGAAAGCCAAAAATTCTGTACTAAGACTGAACCGGATTAATGCTTGCTTGGTAGGAGCAGCGTCTTTACACTGGCCTGAAATTAATAAGGGTGTGAACCCATTAGTTGGCTTGTCATTGAAGGCTAGGAAAGAAGAGAAATACTGTTTTCTCTGTTCCCTCTTCTCACTCCCACTTTCTTCTCTCCTCTTTTCCAGTTCTTCACAGCTTCTTACCATTGATGAGGTTTATGAAGAATCTGAACCATGATGGAAACAGAAGGGCATCACTTGGCTCTCAAGTGCAGGGCTGGATTCAATCTCTAGCACCAGCGACAAGAGGAGAAGAAAGATACCTGGTTAACGCAGAAAAATCAAATCTAAATCAGAAAGAATGAAGTGCAAACATACAATTGGCATCCTGTGAGTAGTACTGAATGAATTTATGGTTTTGCCAGTGTTTATCAGTACTTCCTGAGGGTGATTAAGAACATAATAATATAATGTTGGATAGAGTCTTATTTTTTATTAAATATTATAGGTTATTATCTCTATGATGTCTATACTATCTCTAAAAGTACAAAAAAATTTACAGACTTTTTTACAAGACTAAAGCATTAAAACAAATGTAACCTACTAGACTAAAAGGAATATTGTACATTGTATGTGTTCTTCTATAACACGGAATAACATGGATTTCAGAAGTCTGGCTAGAAGAACAGACTTTCCTGTGACCACTTCTCTTCTGACTTTTGTCCTAAGTATTTGAGTAAGTGTCCAAAAGACACTTCCTTCACTCACAGCATAGAAAATGCATTGAAGATTGCGTCTGCCATTGCTACAATGCCAAGTCTTGACACTCTCTGGAGAATAGAATGGTTTGAAGTCTGTGACCAGCTCCCTAGTTTTCTGAGATTCATCAGAACTGATGCATTTCAGAATGTTAGTGGCATTCTGTACTAAATTGCTAAAGGCAAGATGAATATGGTGGTCATTATAAATGGCAATATATTAGCAGACGTCAAAATAGTTTTGCCTGAAGGGAATATGAGTGATTTGTTTTCACTTTAAATACTACCTTGCTATATTGTAAGATGTTTATATTCTGAAAGTATAGCTTAGATACATTTTTTCATTTGCCACATAATTGAAGCACTGGATAAAGAGAGGAACATGATATGATATCAATGAGGAAAATATATAAATATAGTCACTTAACTGGAATTTATTCCACAAAATTTAAAATACCATTTGTTTACAATCAAGAGCAAATCTGGGTCAGTCACTTAGCATTGAGGTCAGGGACTACTATGGAAGAGTTAGGGGAACGATTGAAGTTGCTGAAAGGGATGACAACCCCATAGAAAGACCAGCAGTATCAACAAACCTGGACCCCTTGGAGCTCCCAGAGACTAAGCGATCAACCAAGCTTAGTCCATGGCCCACAGCACATATGAAGCAGAGGATTTCCTTATCTGGCCTCAGTGGGTGAGGATGAGTGCCTAATCCTGTAGAGACTTGATGATCCAAGCAAGAGGGATACAGAAGGGGGTGAGGTTGGGTTGGTGGGAGAATACTCTGTCAGAGTCAAAGGGGATGGAGATGTGGTAAAGAACTCTTGGAGAAGGTCTGGGAATAGAGGCAACATTTGGCATGTAAATAGATAAAACAATTTAAAAAAAGAATAACCACCACCACAACAAAAAACTGCCTTGGGTTCCTCTCACCATGCTCCTAGTATGTCATGAACTGTTTCCATTATATCTATGGTATGCAATAAACACATCATGACATGAAATAATATTAAACCTGTTTCCAATTCCCATGATGTGAGGGTTATTATAGTTAAAATGCCATGAAAATGCAGATATTTTTCTAATATATTTTTAGAAGAATTACAGTCATAGTTATGGTGATAATGGATGGCTGGTTTCTATCATATATTTTTCCAACTTGCCTGTCTGACTGATGCATAACATTGATGGACTATGAAGAGCAAGAGTGGATTCTTATAAATTAAATCAAGTATGATTGTAACCTCAGTAAGTGATCAGATTTGACTTTGTATCTGAAACAAATCAGCCCTGAAAATCATTCTCTGAAATATAGTAGAATATCCAGTGAATCACTCCAACAGTGTGAATAAATACCAGCAGAAGTTGACTTTGACTTATATTATTAAGCATACTTCTTGTTTTAATTACTTAACTATATCAAAAATACAACCCAAAGACACTTCAAAGGCTCTCCATCAAAGGGACATCTTTTTTTCTGGTTTATTTGATATCTTTGCCAATAAGAACAAGTAAAATAATAGAAGTTATATCAGGAATTATGAAAAATTGCATGCCAGAGAGTAGGAAATAAATCTTATAAAAAAATGAGTCAAGTGCTACCATGACATCATTTCTATCTGAAATGTTGAAGACATGCTAGTGTTGTGTGATGTGTGTTACAGTATTGTAGTTCTTCATTGCTATGCTCATAAATTACAAGAGTGAATAAAAGTCTCAGTAGGCAGAATTTTGAGTAAAACTCTGAAATTTTAAGTAAACATAGATTTGTAGGTCTGAGTGGATTAATGAGTGTGTAGTGAGTAGTGAGTGACATGCTGAAAATATAAGATGTAAATTTGAAATATATCAATATGATTTTTACTGGATAAACATATGAATACAATCTTCAAGGTGACATTGAATATATTTCCATCATTTAAGATTAGGCAAGGAGATACATCAGCAGAATATGAGCATTCTAATGAGAAAAATAGAAAAATAAAGTGTTATGTAATATAAATATCATTTATTATTTTTCTAAATGACCATGTTTTAAATCATTAATAGACAAAGAGGCAGTGCTAGCAAGAATTCAACTCACTAAATACCCTGCATTTTGTATTTGACTGATCAGGTGTGTTTGAGTATTGCTAAGCACACATTCAGCTGACACAATGCCCTTGGATATAGCAACATCTCCAGGGAAGAATTAGTCTGTGGCACTTCCACCTTGAAGAGAATTTTTTACTTATCATGAATATATATTTAGCTTCCCAGTTCAACTCATACCTGCATGTTTGCAGTAGGATTGTAAACTACATTGATTGTAAACAAAAGCACATTTCATATAAATTGAAGTTGAGTAATGGGTATCTTTATAGAACTGACTGCACATACCATATTCAGGCTTGTTTTGAAACAGCTGGCTTAGTTGACTATGAATGGCCACATAGTTATTTAATGTCACCAAGATATACACAAGACTTGCTCATCATATCACTAGAATTTGGTACTTGTTGACCAACACATCCTCATATCTATCATCTCCTAACAACTATGTACTAGTCTGTTTTAATGACTATGTATGGCTTTTATATTCTATGAATATTCTAGTTTACATACTATTTCTCTTTGGTTTTCTGACTTACTTTACATAATACCTTTAAGGTCATCCACATTGTTGCAAATGTCAAATTTTCCTTCTGCTTCTTATTTTAATATATTTAAAGACTATAAAATATTCACAAAGATAAAAAACAGCCCTAACATCAAGTACTTTCTTTCTTTTCTTTCACCATGCCCTTTGAATCTCAGGAAGCATCAATATAGTACCAGTTCCTCTTTTATGCCTAAGGATTTCTGAATCAGTCTCTCTATTCTAGCTTTTCTTATTTATAAGCAAGTTCATTTCTAATTCTCTGCCTAGAGAAAGTGTATATTCACATTTTCCATAAAAAGGACACATGCAAAAGGGTCAGTGTTTCTCAGAGTTGGTTTATCATGCTGTTGAAGGAGAATCTTGTCACTGCCAGGATTATCAATCTTACTGAATGGTCAAAATCCCAGAGAAAGAAATGTGGAGTATATACCTGTTGCATCATTTTCTTTGTCCAATCACATTAGGGAAGTGACAGGCCTGTGATTTGACAGGAATAGAGAGCTGGAGCTAGAGTTGGAGGAGGAGAAAAGTCAGAGAGCAGGAGGAAGAGTTTTTTGTCATGAACTCAGAGGATGATGAACAGTAAGACCCCAATCAAAGGTTTTTACAAAATAGATTAATTGGGTTAGAATATTGTCTTTATTATTTGTGTCTGAAATTATTGTATTGACATCTTGTAAATTGCGATCTTATTATTATATGAACCTGATTGGATATTAAAGCCTTAAGAGTCATGCATTACCTACCAGGTCCTAGGCGTTAGCTAGATGAATGATTGTGGGATGTGTAAGGCATTTCATGTGAGCGAGATGTTGTTGTTAGCTGGGAGAAAATAGCAAGAACCCGCCAGAACTTAGTGTTGAGGCCAGACGGTACTGGCACAAGAACGTGGACCTGCGAGAAAGAGAGTTTGCGGGGTGGTTTCATTTTTATAATTATTCCCACATCTTATATCCATCTAGAATTTCTTTCTTTGCTGTGCCTAAATAATATTCCATCATGCGCCTTAATTTGCAATGGAGATATGTCTCAATACATCTACTGTTAGGTTGAAATACTAAAAGGTGAAATTCACCTTTATACAGAAGAATAATGAAGTACAATATGGAGCACAGGTTGTTTCATTTAGTGAGCTCATGGGTGATTGATGTTCTCTCTTAGGGCCTCAGTACAGAATCATGAGACAGATATGATACTTTTATAATAAATCAAGATAAAATCAAAAGAAATATTTTGAAATACAACATCTAATTATCACAAAATAAAAAAAAAACCCTTCATTTGAAACATCATAAGTTGAGGGCCGTCAGTGTTTATTTTATTTTATGAACATATGTATTGTACAATAAATATATGATATCATGTAATAAAATACTTCTACACTATGCAATCTCCAAATATTTCTTTATATCTTGTCTGTTGTATATAATGTTTCAGTGAATATTGGATCAGAGTATCTTCATGAGTCACACATTCCACTTTTTTATAAACATGGCAAAACAAGAGATTACAGAATTGAATGATAGGTCTATTTTATTTTGAGGGGGTGGCAGAACTTATTATGTATTTTTCCATAATAACTGGATAAATGTGCATTCTTCTCAGTAATATACAAACATACTCTGTTCTTATACTGTCTCTAAACCTTGTTCTCCATTAGTTGTTTACGATTTAGTTTTTGAGGTGAAATTGTCTTTTGACAACATGTTAACATAGATTTAAACCGAACATTAGGGAGGCCGAGAAGTGTACTTAGATTTAAAATAAATAAATAAATAAATAAATAAATAAATAAATAAATAAGCTCTGGAGATTCAAGTTATAGGTGCTGTTTTATGTTTGTTCTTTTGCTTGTGTCTTTGAAACTTTTTTCTTTTTTTAAACAAAATTGTGAAACGAAAGCTTGTGTTTTTATATTGGATTTCCTAATTCTGTACTCTTAGAACTCTTGGAACTTCATGAGTTCTTAGTAAATAGCATGTATGTTTTTTTCTCCTTCAAAACGAGATTATTTTTTCCATTGGAAAATTGATTCTTCTCTCATATAATACATCTGGATCAAATTTTATCTTCCCTCTACTACTCCCAGCTCCCCTATCCTAACTCCTCTCCTCCCCAGAACCACTTTGTTTCCCTGAGGAAAGAAGCACTTAGCCAAGAAACAACAACCAAATAGGACAAAACAAGATAAAAATAAGTCAAGGAAAAGGCCCTCAAATCAAGGCTGGAATCAGTGACCCAAAAGTTAGGAAAAGAGTTCTCAGAGCAAATAAGAGAATCCAAGATTAAACCAACACCCACTGTTAGGGTTCCCACAAAAAAACACTAAGCTAACAGCCATAGCATATACACATGGGCCCTGGTACAGATGCATTCAGGCCCAGGGCTTCCTACTCCATCTCTGTGAACCCTTGTGGGCCCTACTTAGTTGATTTGGGGGAGCATGTTCTCCTGGTGTCCTCTATCCACACTGACTCTTACCATCTTTCTTCTCTGTCTTCTTTGGGGTTCCTGATCTCTAAAGGGGAAGACCTGATGGAGACCTCCAATTTAAACTCTTTCTGCATAATGTCTGGCTTTGGGTCTCTGCACCTGCTCCCATCTGCTGCCAGAGGAATCCTCTCTGACGATGTCTGGTCAAAGCACTGATTTATAACTATAGCAAAATATAACTAGGATTCATCATTGATTTTACCTTATATTATTTTACTATTTATTTTCAATTATATTTTTGAACCAGTACTGCTCATTCTACCCTAGGTCTCTGAGCTATCCACTCTCTGTTTCTGGCCATCCAATCAGTGTTGGTCATGGACTCCATGTCCTGGAAGAGATTGATTTGCCACTTCCACTAATTATGCAATACCATTACCCCAGCATATCTTGTAGACAGGGCAGATTTTAGGTGAAAAGTTTTGCAGTTGGGTTGGTGCACAAGTTGCTCTTCTGGTAGCCTGCAGAGTACCTTCTTCCATCAACAAGACTAGAGTATACAGTACTAACTAGCCCAGCCAGTCCTTTCCTTCCTGCTTCCCTCCCTCCCTCCCTCTCTCCCTCTCCTTCCTTGCTGCAGCTGCACCTGCTGCTTGCCTATTGCTCTCCATTTTCTCACCAAAGCTAAATGCCTGGCCATAGGCCACGCAGATGTGTAGTGTCATCATATTGTGATGGCAACCAAAACTTGTATTTCCTCACTGTTTTGAGCACAGCACCTCCATGGGGCCCCTTGCATTTGCTCTTGTTGAGTGTTCAGCTTGAGGATTTGTTTTTTTATTTCTTCCATGATTTCTATCCTAACAAGGCTCTACCACCATGCAGCTGCTTCTAAAGTTCTGGAAGCCAGCCTGGAGTTGGTCTGACAAAGCTAGACACTAGGTGTGGCGACAGCCGCTTCTTCCGCGGGTAGTTGCAGGGGAAAATGCTTCCTACCTAAGTTTTTCTGGCTTCTAGAGGGGACCTGTGTTCCTTGGCTTATGCCCCTTTCTCTGTCTTCAAAGAGTGGCATTTCTATATGTGCCTTGCTGTTCTACCTCTTGTTTTATTTATATATTTTTGATACCTTTACCTCTTTTTCTTTAATTCTTGTCAGCCTACCAAAAACTGGCAATTATTTTGATGAAATGGCTGTTTTTTTTTCCCGTATCATTAGATAATGCACTTACATCAGATGTGGCTTTTGTCAGACTGTGCTGGAGGCTGATGAATGGACAGAAATGAAATGTGCCCTCAAACTAGTAAAGGATGACATCCTCACTTAGGTTCCCATTGCTATGGAACCCTGACCTAAGCAACTTGGGAAGGAAAGGGTTTATTTGGCTTGGGTTCCATAGTACTTTTCAGAACTGATGAAAGTCAGGACAGGAACTCAAACAGGACAGGAACCTGGAAGCAGGAGCTGATGCAGAGGCCATGGAGGGGTGCTGCTTACTTACTGGCTTCCTCCCACGGTTTGCTCAGCCTGTTTTCATAAAGAACCCAGGACTATTTGTCAAAGAGTAACCCTATCCACAATGGGCTGGAGTCTCCTGCATCAGTCAGTAACTAAGAAGATGCACTACAGGCTTGCCTACAACACAATTTTATGAAGGAATTTTCTAAGTTGGAATTCCATCTTTTCAGACAACTCTCGACTGTGTCAAGTTGATATAAAATTAGCTGGCACCAGAGGAGAGGAACTGGCTGCACCACTCTTTCGCTTTGCCCCTCATGCTATCAGATTTTCCACTCACATCCCTTTCCAGTGACGGCCCCACACCAGTTCTCCTTCCCTGAGGATATTAATGTGCAGGTCACTGTCCCCCTTGGCAGGAATTTTGTCTTACTACTTGGTAACATTCTATCCACAGTGTCCATCCTTGTCCCTCTGTGTGTCTGGGACATGGTCCCAGTTCATAGTAACATAGTCTTTCCCAGTACCCCAGGCTAGATTTTGGATTGCCCTCATCGGTGTCTCCTATAGTTGTCCACTTTAGGCATTGTTAAGATAGATATTCACTATTCTTTATTTACTTGAGTGTGTGTTGAGGCCAGAAGAGGATATCAAATTCCCTGGGGCTGTGGTTGTGAGCTGTCAGATGTGGGTTCAGGGAACTGAATTCCAGTCTTCTGCAAGAACAATCGGTACTCCTAGACTCTACACCACCTCTTCAGTTCCTCAAGCAATTCTTTGACATTCCAATTGTCTAGATTACTACTTCTAAGTCCAAATTCCCTTTCATTTGTCAACCTTAACATCTACCATCTTCCCAGCCTCCTCTTATTGTTTCTTCCTTCTTCTTCATCCAACCAGAATTCCGAGGGTCAGTCCAGTCATCTTCTTGCATTAATTTTTTCTTTATGTATATCCATTGAACATGGTATTATGATATATAAAGATATATTCACAGATGTATATATTGTACATTGAGGACATTCTCCCTCATAGCTTCTCCTGCCCCTTCCTCTCTCTCTTACTAATCCCTCTCTTTTTCTCCTAGACAGTTTTCCTTCAACTTTCATGTTGTGTGTGTGTGTGTGTGTGTGCAAGCAAGTAATTGTATGTATCTACAGAAAATCTAAGAAAAACGCATAAGAGGAAACATCTTTCCGAGACTAGTTGAATTCACCTAGTCAGCTCCATCTCGAATTCTCAGTGGTCTTGGTTGGTTCTCTCCATCACAGCCACCTTGGCTAAACTTTCTCACTGATCAGAACCATTCTTCATAACTCTGTGCCACTTACAAAGTTACTGGACTGGACACAACTGAGTTTCCTTGGTATCTGATCTGCCATCTTAGGTCCATAACCATGAACTTCATATCTGGCCTAAGTTACTTTCCAAGCAGACTCAAATCTGCAGCCTTCTCCCACCCTGCTCCTCTCCCTCCTTCCCATACCCTGTATGTCACAAGTTCTCAGCCTCTAGCTTCACGGAGCAATCCCCAGGGAAGCAGCAGAAGAGGGCTTGTGCAAATAATCCCATCTCTTCACCCCCCTCTTTTTTTTAATTTTTATCTTTTTAAAAATTTTTATTAGATATTTTCTTTATTTACATTTCAAATGTTATCCCCTTTCTGATTTCCACACCAAAATCCCCCTATCCCCTACCCTCTCCCTGCTCACCAACCCACCTACTCCCACTTCCTGGCCCTGGCATTCCCTACACTGTGACATAGAGCCTTCACAGGAAAACCATCTTCTGCTACATACACAGATGAAGCCATGAGTCCCACCATGTGTACTCTTTGGTTGGTGGTTTAGTTCCTAGGAGTTCCAAGGATACTGGTTAGTTCATATCCTTGTTCCTCCTATGGGGCTGCAAACCCTTCAGCTCCTTGGGTCCTTTCTCTAGCTCCTTCATTGGGAACTGTACTTAATCCAATGGATGGCTGTGAGCCTCTACTTCTGTATTTGTCAGGCACTGGCAGAGCCTCTCAGGAGACAGCTATATCAGGCTCTTGTCATCAAGCACTTGTTGGCATCCACAACACTGTCTGGATTTAGTGATTATATATGAGATGGATCTCCAGGTGGGGTGGTCACTGGATTGTCATTCCTTCAGTACCTGCTCCATACTTAGTTTCTGCAACTCCTTCCGTGGGTATTTTGTTCCCCCTTCTAAGAAGGATCAAGGTACCCACACTTTGGTCTTCCTTCTTCTTGAATTTAATACACTTTGTGGATTGTATCTTGGATATTCCAAACTTCTGGGCTAATATCTACTTATTAATGAGTGCATACCATGTGTGTTTTTTTGTGATTGGGTTACCTCACTCAGGATGATATCCTTCAGATCCTTCCATTTCCCTAAGAATCTCATTAATACATTGTTTTTAATAACTAAGTAGTGCTCCAATGTGTAAATGACCATATTTTCTGTATCCATTCCTCTGTTGAAGAAAACTGGGTTCTTTCCAGCATCTGGCTATTATAAATAAGGCTGCTACAAACATAGTGGAGCAAGTATCCTTATTAGATGTTGGAGCATTTTCTGGATATACACTCAGGAGCGGTATTGCTGGGTCCTCCAGTAGTACTATGTCCAATTTTCTGAGGAACTGCCAAACTGATTTCCAGAGCAGTGTGCCAGCTTGGAATCCCACCAGCAATGAACCTCAACAGCATCTGCTGTCACCTGAATTTTTGATCTTAGCCATTCTGACTTGTGTGAGGTAGAATCCCAGCATTGTTTTGATTAAAGGATGTTGAACATTTCTTTAGGTGCTTGTCAACCATTCAGTATTCCTCAGTTGAGAATTTGTTTAGCTATGTACCCATTTTTCATAGGATTTTTTTGGTTTTCTGGAGTCTAACTTCTTGAGTTCTTTGTATATATTGGATAACAGTCCTCTATAGAATGTAGGATTGATAAAGATCTTTTCCCAAATTATTGGCTGTTTTTTTGTTCTATTGACAGTGTCCTTTGCCTTACAGAAGCTTTGCAATTTTATGAAGTCCCATTTGTCAATGCTTGATCTTAGAGTATACGCTATTAGTGTTCTAGTCAGGAAATTTTCCCCTGTGCCCATGTGCTCTAGGCTCTTCTCCATTTTCTTTTCTATTAGTTTCAGTGTATCTGGTTTTATGTGGAGGTCTTTGATCCACTTGAACTTGAGCTTTGTTCAAGGAGATAGCAATGGATCGATTTGCATTTTTCTACCTGCACCATTTTGAGCCAGCACCATTTGTTGAAAATGCTGTCTTTTTTCCACTGGATGGTTTTACTTCCTTTGTCAAAAATAGAGTAACCATAGGTGTGTGGGTTCATTTCTGGGTCTTCAATTCTATTCCAATGATTTACCTGCCTGTCATTGTACCAATAGCATGCAGTTTTTATCACAATTGGTCTATAGTACAGCTTGAGGTCAGTGATGGTGATTCCACCAGAAGATCTTTTATTGTTGAGAATAGTTTTCACTATCAGGGTTTGTTGTTATTTCAGATGAATTTGCAAATTTCTCTTTCTAACTCTATGGAGAATTGAGTTAGAATTTTGATGAGGATTGCATTGAATCTGTAGATTCCTTTCAGCAAGATGGCCATTATCACTATATTAATCCTGTCAATTCATGTGCATGGAAGATCTTTCCATCTTCTGAGATCTTAGATTTCCTTCTTTAGAGACTTGAAGGTATTGTCACACATATCTTACTTGCTTGTTTAGAATCACACCAAGGTATTTTATATTATTTATGATTATTGTGAAGGATGTTGCTTCCCTAATTTTTTCTTAGCTTGTTTATCCTTTGAGTAGAGTAAGGCTACTGATTTGTTTGAGTTAATTTCATATTCAGCCACTTTGCTGAAGTTGTTTATCAGGTTTAGAATTTCTCTGGTTGAATTTTTGGGTTCATTAAGTATAGGACCATATGATCTGCAGATAGTGATATATTAACTTCTTCCTTTCCAATTTTTAGCACCTTGACCTCCTTTTGTTGTCTAATTGCTCTGGCTAGGACTTCAAGTACAATATTGAATAGGTAGGGAGAGAGTGGGCAGGCTTGTCTAGTCCCTGATTTTAGTGGGATTGCTTCAAGTTTCTCTCTAGTTTGATGTTGGCTACTGGTTTGCTGTATATTGCTTTTACTATGTTTAAGTATGGGCCTTGAATTCCTGATCTTTCTAAGACTTTTATCATGAAGGGGTGTTGGATATTGTCAAATGCTTTCTTAGCATCTAATGAAATGATTATATGGTTATTTTTCTTTGAGTTTGTTTACATAATGGATTACATTGAGAGATTTCCATATATTGAACCATCCCTGCATCCCTGGGATGAAGCCTGTCTGATCATGATGGATGATTATTTTGATGTGCTCTGAGATTCGGTTTGCAAGAATTGTATTCAGCATTTTTGCAATGATATTTGTAAAGGAAATTGGTGTTAAATACTCTTTCTTTGTTGGATCTCTGTGAAGTTTAGGTATCAGAGTAATTGTGGCTTCATAGAACAAATTGGGTGGAGCACCTTCTGTTTCTATTTTGTGGAATAGTTTGAGGAGTATTGATATTAGGTCTTCTCTGAAGGTCTGATAGAAATCTACACTAAACCCATCTGGTCCTGGGTGTTTTTTGATTGGGAGACTATTAATGTCTGTTTCTATTTCTTTAGGGGATATGGGACTGTTTAGATCATTTATCTGATCCTGATTTAACTTTGGCACAGTTACCACTATCTGTCTAGAAAATTGTGCATTTCATCAAGATTTTCCAGTTTTGTTGAGTATAGGCTTTTCTTTTCTTTTTTCTTTTCTTTTCTCTTTTTTTTTTCTTGTAGGATCTGATGGTTTTTTTTGATTTCCTCAGTTTCTGTTGTTATGTCTCCCTTTTCATTTCTGATTTTGTTAATTAGGATACTGTCTCTGTACCCTCTACTTAGTCTGGCTAAGGCTTTATATATCTTGATGATTTTTCTCAAAGAACCAGCTCCTGGTTTGGTTGATTCTTTGTATAGTTCTTTTTGTTTCTACTTGGTTGATTTCAGCCCTGATTTCCTGCCATCTACTCCTCTTGGGTGTATTTGCTTCTTTTTGTTCTAGAGCTTTCAGATAAGCTAGCATATGCTCTCTCTAGTTTCTTTTTGTAAGCACTCAGAGATATGAGTTTTTCTCTTAGCACTTCTTTCATTGTTTGGGTATGTTGTAGTTTCATTTCCATTAAGCTCTAAAATGATTTTAATTTCTTTCTTTATTTCTTCCTTGACCAAGTTATCATTGAGTAGAATGTTGTTCAGTTTTCAAGTGTATGTGGGGTTTCTATTCTTTATGTTGTTATTGAAGACCAGACTTAGTCTGTGGTGATCTGATAGGATGCATGAGATTATTTCAATCTTCTTGTATCTGTTTAGGCCTGATTTGTGACCAATTATATGATCAGTTTTGGAGAAGTTACCATGAAGTGCTGAGAAGAAGGTATATCCTTTTGTTTTAGGATCAAATTTTCTATAGCTATCTGTTAAATCCATTTGGTTCATAATTTCTGGTAGTTTCACTGTGTCTCTGTTTAGTTTTTGTTTCCATGATTTGTCCATTGCTGAGAGTTGTGTGTTGAAGTCTCCCACTATTATTGTGTGAGGTGCAATATGTGCTTTGAGCTTTAGTGAAGTTTCTTTTATGAATCTGGGTGCCCTTACATTGGGAGCATAGATGTTTAGTATAGAGTTCTTCTTGGTAGGATTGATTTAGCTATCAATGTTTTTTTGTTTGTTTGTTTGGTTGGTTATTTTTGTTTGTTTATTTTTTCTCTTATGAAGTTGATAATTTTTCTGTCAATGTAAAGAATTGTTTTGGAATTTTGATGGAAATTGCCTTGAATCTGTAGATTATTTTTGGTAGGCTAGGCATTTTCACTACATTAATCTTACAGTTCCATGAGCATGGGATATCTTTCCATCTTGTGAAATTTTCTTTAATTTCTTTCTTCAAAGACTTGAAGTTTTTATCATACAAACAATTCACTTGCTTGTTTGAGTTACCCCAAGATATTTTATATTATTTGAAGCAATTCAGAAGGGTGTTATTCCCATGATTTCTTTCTCAGACTGTTTGTCATTTGTATATAGAAGGACTACTATTTTTGGTTTAATCTTGCATTCAGCCCCCTACCTGAAAGTATTTATCAGTGGGAGGACTCCCTACTCAGAATTTTATGGACATATACATATACTAGCATAAGCTGAGGTCCACCCTGTGGAAAGGTTGTTTGTGAGCAACAGATGAACAAATCAACATCAGTGATGTATGTAAGCTGACATCTCTATGTTCTGCTCTAGATTACTCTCTCTTGCAAACAAAATCCCAGCCTTTTACTTTTATACTTCCATAGGAATTGGATATCAATTCAATCATTTACCCCAGGTTCTCTTTTGATTATCCCATGAATCAGTATTTTATGACCTTAGTTCCTTGACTGTAAAGACAGGGTCACATGACCAAAACTGCCAAGTTCTGCTGCTTGCTGAAGCTGGAACATTGCCCCACTGCTCTATTATATTTTTTTGCCAGCTTTCTGTTTTCCAAATCCTTCACTGCCTAATCTTGGCTGTTCTGGAACTTGCTTTGCAGCAGATCTTGAACTCAGAGATCCGCATGGCTCTGTCTACTTAATATGAGATTAAAGGTATGTAAAACCATGTTTGGGACAAAGCTTTTTTGTGTCCACTATTGATCAAGATCTGGATCAAAACCCTGTGTCTTCTAGCCTCACAATCTATATCATAAATGTACCTTCCACTTAAGGATTGTAGTTCATTCCAAATTAAAAGTCCAAACTATTCCTATTCAACAGGAAATACAAACAATAAACTTAGCTGGGTAGGATCTTACCCTGAGATCACCACTCTCTAAATCTCTATTGGTTTCCTTAAAAACTTTCCGACAAACCTCAGAGCTGCCTCTCTGTTCTTTCAGGTCTATGAACCCCTCATACAATTCATATTGCATCCTTTATTTTACATTGTTGAGAAATCCTTGGAAAGAACAGCTCTTACAGTGACTTATATATCCTTGAACTCATATTTTCAGAGTTCCTTCCCATAGCCTTAAGAGATGTCCTGATGGTTGAGTCATTATCATTTTCAGTTTGTTTATATGGTAGATTTCATTTACTTATTTGTGTATGTTGAATTACTGAATCTCTGAGATAAGTCCAATTTCATCATAGTGAGTAATTATTCATTTCTTTTAGGTATACCAATATTGTGGAACACTAATTTCTAAAATATGTCTTTATAGTTCTCTATATTTCTCTCTCTCTCTCTCTCTCTCTCTCTCTCTCTCTCTTTATATATATATATACATTATATATATATACATATATATTATACATATAGATATATAAATATATTTTCTCAGTGTCTTTCATTATATTTTTCTTTTCGTATCTGATTTTATTTATTTAGATAAACACTGTTTTGGTGTTACTTTGAATAAAGTTCATTAACCTTGTTGATTTTCTCAAAGAGCCAACTCTATTTAATTTATTCTTTGTATTATTCTTTGTGTTTCTAGTTTATGGATATCAGCCTTCAATTTGATTATTTTTTACCACCTACTCCTCTTGTGTGAGCTTTTGTCTCTTTGTTCTAGAGCTTTGCAAGTGTTAAGTTGCTGGTATGATACTTTTCCAGATTTTTTGTTTCTACTTGTTTCTTCGTTATGTTGTGTTATTTATGTATGCACTTAGTGCTATGGACATTCCTTTTAATGGCACTTTCACTGTGTCCCATAAGATTATATATGTTATAAGTTTTCATCTTAGCACTGCTTTTATTGTGTCCCATAAGTTTTGTATATGTATCTTTTTTTCAACCCTTTAGTCTGATTTAATCTGTGTCTTTGGCGCTGAGGTGTGTTTCTTAGATACACCAGAAAAAGAATCCTGTTTTAGCTTTCCTTGCATTAGCCTGTGTCTTTTTATTGGGGAATTGAGACCTTTGATTTTGAGAGATCTCTGGGACTTCTGGGTTTTTGTTTGGTTTAGTTTGGTTTGGTTTGGCTTGGCTTGGCTTGGCTTGGCTTGGTTTGATTTGGTTTGATTTGGTTTGATTTGGTCTGGCTTAGTGTGTGTGTGTGTGTGTGTGTGTGTATGTGTGTGTGTGTGTGTGTGTGTTTGTGTGTATGTATGTGTGTATGTGTGTATGTGTATGTTTCCCTTCCTTTAGTTTTACTGGCATGAGATTATTTATTTCTTGTGTTTTCTTGGGTGTAAAGTCTCCTTGGTTTGGAGTTTTTTCATCCATTGTCTTCTGTAGGGCTAGATATGTAGATACATAATATTTAAGTTTGATTTTATCACTTAATATTTTATTTTCTCCATCTATGGTAATTAAAAGTTTTGCTTGGAATAGTTATTTGGGCTGACACCTGAGTTCTATTAGAGTCTATTAGCACATTTCTCCAGGCCCTTCTGATTCTAAGTCTCTGTTGAGAAGTCAGGAGTAATTTTAATAAGTGTGCCTTAATATGTTACTCGGTATTTTTCCCTTTCAGGTTTAATATTTTTTTCTTTTTACTCTATATCTATAGTTTAATAATAATGTGGCAGAGGGACTTTGTACTTGTGGGCAAGCATATGCAGTTGGGTAGCTGCTGGTAGGTCTAGAGCTTGTGTGATCTGATTAATAACAAGAAGTACTTTGAGCTGCTTATAAAAAATGGTCCTTTGCCACTGCAGTCTGATTTAGTGGGGCCGTTTGAAGAAACCTTACCATATCTTTTGGCTGGATGTCCTGCCCAATGCCAGACTTCTTGGGCCCTTTCTCAAAGAAAGGTGTTTTTTGTTTGTTTGTTTTTCCATTCTGTTTCTTCATGACAATGGAGGCCAGGACCACTTTCTTCCCCTTGTCCTGTGGGCAACTTGGTTGGTAGGAAGAGCTTCATTGTGTTCTTATGCTGGCATCTAAGCACATGTGTTTAGTGTGATCACAGGTCTCTTGCTGATTTCTGGGTTTGTCTTCTCGTTGTGTCAGTGGTTGTTTTTTCCCTTGGTTTGTGTTTTCTCTCTGGATCTTCAGAGTGGCTAAATATTGCCAGTTTTACTGGCATGTTTGGCTGGTGTGTTTCATCGAGAATACTCACTGATATTGAAGGCTGGGGGGAAGGATGGCCAAGAAAAGATGGTCTGTGGGATTCAAAGGAGGTGTGGTCAGGGAAGAGAGGAGGCTGCATCTGGTGTTCTTTTGCAGTGCTAGGGAAGTCCCTGAGGGGAGCATCTGGAGAACAGAGACAATGGAGAAGATCTGGGGCAGTGGACCTCACCTTCCAGCACATGTGGCTGGAAGTAAGGATGGGCAGCAGTATCTGTCTGAGTTGGGGGCTGGGACACAACAATGAGGAGAAAAATACAGGCCAGGGCCTGTCTTCTGAGGGATCCACCAGAGTGTGGACAGGGGAGAGGGCAGACTGGTGTTCTGCTCCAGTGCTAGGGACAAACAACAGTTAAGATTGTGTCTTGGGGAGCAGAATAGAGAGGATGAAACAAGTCCTACTTGGTCTTCTGGGATGTGTGATCTATTGAGATGATGTGTTTTTTTACTACAGATATGAATTCTGTGTCTATTGGGACTTTAATCTATTAACAGATATTAAAAGGCCCCAGCAGACTCACACTTATAATACTTAGATTCCCTTGGAGCTGGAGTTACAGGCAGTTTTGTGTCAACTGTGTAATCATTGCTTGGCTCTGTGAATCAAATGTGCAAGAGCACTACACGCTCCTAACTGCTAGTTCATCTTTCTGTCTCTACTTGTATTTTTTAAATTTATGTGTATATGTATGTGTTTGTATATAAATATGGGCACATGAGTTATTATGTGGGATGGAAAAGGAAATCAGATATCTTGGATCTGGACTTAAAGGCAGGTGTAAACTTCCTGTGTGGGAGCTGAATACAGATTATCTGAAAGAGCAGTATAGTGATTTACTGATAAGTCAACCCCAGATCCCTTCTGCATGTATTATTAGAAATGCATTAATTTGATCTTGGATTTCCCAGATTTCAAAACTGTAAAAAAGAAAGTATCCACTTATATCACAAATCCTGTGACAATTTGTTATAATATTGTGAACTGACCAAAGCAAATATATACTTTCAAAATGAAGTCATGTGATTTACTATACAATGAGTTAAGATACAATAAGCCTTCTAAAGATTGTGTATTTGATGGTTCAAACAAATGAATGTTAAGAATATTTTTGAAAACAAAGATACTTTTTTCTTTGTTTTCTAAAAACTATAATGTAGTGACTTAAAATTATACTTATATTATATTAGATGACTCCTGATTTGTGATGGTTGGGTTTATAGCTTTTGAACCTTGAGATGTTACAAATGTCTATGCATCTGATAGAAACTGTGCTTTGAATTTTGATCCTTTACAAGACTAACAGTATTTCATGACATAACTCTTGTTACATTGCTGGTCCAAGAAAGTTACATAAGCACAATACTTTTCCAATACCACAGGGTGCTCTGTTCTGAAGCTATCACATTCTGTGGGTTTTCTGAACTTTCACATTTTTATATTATGTTTATCTTACTGTACTCATTGTTATATTATGCCAGGTTAACTTAAAATCTAGTAATATTACATTTTTATTTAGTAGACACTTTAGTATCTTGAATTTTGATGTAAGTGGGATCGACAATGTAGAAACAAATCTCCCTTGATAACAGAGGAAAGACTGTGTCTGAAATTAAAAATAACCAGTGACTTAATTCTCAGGATTTCCATTTACTATAATGAAAGGAAATGGAAAACATTTTTCAGCAAGAACAATTGCAAGCTCATGAAATATATGATTAGAAGAACTTAACTTTAGTGAGAACTGTAGAAAGTACAGACTTTTGTGGGAAATGTGAACAATTATACATCCATAATAGAAAAAGTATCAAAATGAAGGGACAATATAAACTCACCCAAGTCTAGTTTTTTTTCCAAGTCTAGCTTTAAGGTGGTGTCACTTATAATATCACAGGTGACTCAACACAGGTACATCACAAGAAAGACACACTGTAGCATAGATGACTATATTTTATATAATTTTATTTTCTTTATTTATCCATTTTACATTCCACTCACTGGCCCGTCCTGGTCACTCTCCCCAACAATCATTCTCCCATGGCCCCTCCCCTTCTCTGAGCAGCTGGAGGCAGCCCTGTGTATCCCTCCCATTATGGCATTTTAAGTCTCTGCAAAGCTATGTGTTTGCTCTTCCATTGAGATCAGACAAGACAGCACAGCTTGTAGAACATATCCTAACTACAGGCAACAGCTTTTGAGATAGCCCAAAGTCCAGTTGTTCAGGACCCAAACGAAATTCAAACCATACATCTGCTACATGTGAGCAGGGAGGCCTATGTCTAACCTGTGTATGTTCTTTGGATGAATAAAATAGTCATAAGAGGCAAATGGAGGAAGGGATCTGGGACAGAGGTGTTATGGGGAGGGGACTGGGGAATTCAGGGTGAGGTTGGGAAATGACAGGAGAGATAGCTAGATGACCATGAAAAAGAATAGAAATCTGCTTCGGACAGGGGTGAGGAGGTGGAGGGTATCTCAATGACAGATACCTGGGATAAGGGAGGTACTCAAGAGCTAATGGGGGTGGCCTTAGCTGTGACTCACAGTATTTGGGATATGGAACCTGAAGAGGCTACCTCCTGTAGCTAGGCAGGGACCCCAGTGGAGCAATAGAGACACCTACCCACCAAACAAACTTTCAATCCAGAATTCATCCTGTCCACAAGTAATGCAAGCACAGGGGAGAGGGCACAGACTGAGGGAATGGCCAGCCAATAATTGGCCTAACTTGAGACTCATCTGATGGGCAAATACCAATCCATAACACTATGAATGATAGTCTTGTTATGTTTGCAGACAGGATCATGTTGTCCTTGGATAGGCTCTACCCAGCAGCTGACAAAGACAGATACAGATACCCACAGACAAACAGAGCTTCAGCACTCTTATGAAAAAATAGGAGGAAGGATTGTGGGGCCTCAACCGGGTAGGAACTCCACAGGAAAACCATAGAGTCAACTAACAAGATGGAAACTTGCAATTGAGTCTGACTGGACTGGTTCTCTGAGAATGGAATATCATTAGGTAAACTCTCAACGTGGACCTATTTGCCAGACAGTGGTGGCTCATGCCTTTAATCCCAGCACTTGGACTTGGGAGGCAGAGGCAGGCGGATTTCTGAGTTCAAGGTCAGCCTGGTCTACAGAGTGAGTTCCAGGACAGTCAGGGCTACACAGAGAAACTAGTCTTAAAAAACAAAAAACAAAAAACAAACAAACAAAAAAAAAGTGTACCTATTCTCTGCATGATATAAAAATGATTACCTCCTTGTTGAATAATACCTACCACAAAAATACAGATGATTTCTTAATGGCTGATGGACTAGAGAATACAATCTTCATTCCTGTAACGTGCATATATGGAATGGTGTAATAAGTGTCCTGCCGAGACACTTTTGTAGCCTTTGCTCTGGGTGATAAAATATATAGCCTTCTACTCACAACAAACTTACCTACTTAAGGGAAGAAATATAACAAATATATTAATTTGCTTTCTATTGCTGTGATAAATAGCATAACTAAAGGAACTGTGGGGAGGAGAGAGTTTATTTATCTCACAGGTTATGGAGCATCATGAAAAAAAAAACAAAAAACAAAAAACAAAAGCAGGAACTTGAAAGAGAAGCCACAGAGAATACTGCTTACTGGCTTGCTTCCTATGAGTTTTTCAGCTGTTTTTCTCATGTAGTCCAGGCCTCCATGACTATGTATGATCTATCTACACTGGGCTGGGGCCTCCTTTATGAGTTATCAACCAAGAAGTGCCCCCAAAGAAAATCTCATAGGCCAATCTGATGAAGGCTATTCCTCAGTGGTTGTTTGCTCTTCCCAGAGAAGTCTTCTTTGTGTCAAGTTGATAAAAATGAACTAGAATAACTAGAATAAAAAATAAAATATTATTAACCTTATTAGGCACATATTTGGAAAGGAAATAAAAAAACATCCACGATGAGATGAAAGGAAGTTGTGTTTTAGCTGTTGCTGTTATTGTTGTTGCTTGGTTTTTGTTTGTTTGTTTAGGGGTATTGATTGTTTTATAGTGGGTAAGATTAGCGTGGAATAGTACAAGTTAAACCTGGGTTAAAGAACCTTTCCTGGTATTCCCAAACGGGTACTCTGGGAGAGAATACGACAACAAAGAGAGTCAGTGAACATAAATAAAAATACTCCCAAGGCCTTACCTTTAATATCTAGGAAGTTGAAAATGTTCAGCATAAAGATAAGAGTCCTTAAGGAGCATCTTAAAAAATTATTTTGACAAAAAAATCAGAATCGGAACTTCTTAAATTGAGGAATTTTCCTTAAAGAAATGAAAGAGTCTAAGAACTTGGCTCAGGAGGCTGCAAGACATAGAGCTTCTAGGATCCGTCTGAGTGCCATGGAAGTAGACACACTAAAAACATAACCAATCATCCTTGTAAGGCAAATGCTGCCTCACCTGTGGAAGTTTGAGGAAAATCATTCCCCAGGGGACTGCCTCCTAGATGTCACTGAGGACAGTTAGTTACTGCCAGGTGAATTCCTCATTGATATCAACAACTACAAGACAATAAAGAAGGACAGACACTACTGGGGCTTGATAATAAGAGAGGTGTTGTTTGATGCCTGAAGATAAGATGTATCCATAGGATACAATTAATTAAGAAGAAATTAACTGAACAGAGCCCCAGGACTGTTACAGTGCTTTGGTGGTTTGTCCTATTTATGATGTAAGAGAGCATCAGGAAGATCTGAATGAAATAGGCTGTCATGGAAATCTGCTTGATTGAGTTTTAAAGTACAGCAATCCAAGATAGAATAGGAAGAACAAAGCAGATACATGAGTCTCTTTCAGCCAAAATTGTAAGCAAATATGACAGGATTTGTTTAAAGATGGGGTTCCTAAAGAAAGATTTGGTAGAAAGCCAAATTCTGTGCTTAGAATGTCTGGAAGTCTGTAAGGAATGAGTACTATTTTATGGAATGTAAAAGGCATCACCAGTAAAAATTATTAAGCTTGCCCTGGAAGTGGGAACTTATGCCACAGAATCTATGGTGAACATGTCCCCAGTGGTATGTTCATGTCCCCACCCCTATGGTAAAATATACTGGAGTCAAGATTGTTCATCTAGTTTAGGAATCAAACATCAGGGAGCTGTGCCACAAACCCTTTTAGAACCTTGACTGTCAGCTTAGGAGGAAACAAAGATTGTCCTTGCATCAGAATCTGGCTGGGAATTGTCCTGCCAAGAATGTCAGATTGGGGAATATGCACTGTAGTCTCACATCAACACCAGCACCCCTGGACGAGCAGGGAAAATGTGGTTTATGGAAGGCTAGGTGAGGTAGTCTTCCCCCTATGTAATTGAGTTCTCAGCATTTTGATGAAAGTTTTGATGCAAATGATGAGATGTTTTCCTGATGCCTTGGCTTTTTTTTTTTTTTTTAATCCCTTTGCTGTTCAAGAGAAACTGCACTTGTTGGTGGGAACAGATGATGATGAATCTTTAGAGATATCACCCCCCCTTTATAAAATAAAGTTTTATTATATGATGGTAACCTTTGAGTGTCTTACATATTTGTAAAACCATCTGGAAGGATAATTAAAACAGTAAAGAGTTTGAAGGAAAGCATCCTACACAGATGGGAAAAGACACTAATAGCCATAAAGTTCAATGAAAATCCCAGTTCTGAGTTAGGCTACATCCCCATAAATTTTTGGACAGGGAGCACTGCAAAATATAAATGTTATTGCCACTAATAATGGTTGTATGTAGAAGATAAAGCCAAACCACATCAGTTAATGTTATGGAGGAATCAGGTTGAAATTGAGCTGGAACCTCGGTCTCTATGAGCTGTCTTTTGAGGAGCTGGAAAGGGCCATGCAGTCTATTTATGCTAAAGTGTCATGTACATTCCTGTCCGTATGGACTTTATATAATATGACACCAACAGGACCAATAAGAAGTATGTACTGTGTGTGATTATGACCCAATTGTTATAACTAGAATCAACTGTATTCTGATTGAATTTAAGGACTCTGCCACAGAACGTATCTCTTATCTAATACTATATGCCAGTGTGTGCCAGTGACTGGGGGGTTTTAGGCCCCAGAGAAGAAATGACTGCTATTGTTCTCACAAAGAGATATGCTACATCTGTCAAATTATCTTTTAAATATTGTACATATGGCTGCAGATTGCTGACAATTTAGTTGTAGATATAAACTTTGCTCCTTTTTTCTTTTTCTTTCTAGAGAGTAATCACTACTTATTGTATGCAGTTAAACTTCTAAGAAGAAATACCTGTTACTCAAGCACAATATTCTAATTCCTTTTTGAAGACAGAAGAATATAATCATATATCTGTATCACTACTCCATCTGGTTTACCTCTAAAAATTAATAGATTCTTCAAATTCTAATATCCTCAGAGC